>NC_057810.1:258704067-258766236 GCF_018294505.1 Triticum aestivum
CTCTGCCGCCCGCGAGCTCGCTCGTCGCCGGCCCCGCACTTCGTCTCCCCACGCCGGCCGGCCACCGCGGTCGCCTTGGCCACTGGCCTCGCCTCGCCACACTCCGTGCGGGTGAGCGCTCGCCCCGGCGCCCGTCGCCCTCCTGCCCGCTAACCCGCTAAGGCCCCCCGGGGCTTATGACAAGGGGGCCCGCCCCCAGAACGTAAAAAAAAAGTATATAAAAATAAATAAAACAATAATTAAAATAAAAACAAATTTAATTAATTAATTAATTAAATTAATTAATTAAATTAATTAAGTTAATTAACCTTAATTAATTAATCTAATTAACATGTTAACTTAATTAAACAGTGATTAGTTTAACTAAACCCTAATTAACCTAACAGAGTATGACAGGTGGGTCCCACTGGACCCACGCGTAAGTTTGACTTAGTCAACTCTGTTGACTGCTGACGTCAGCATGACATCATGCTGACGTCATAAATCCATTTTTCGAATTAATTAAATAATTAATTAAATTCCAGAAATTAATAAAATCTTTAGAAAATCATATCTTTTAATCCGTAACTCGGATTAAATTATTTTCAACATGAAAGTTGCTCAGAACGACGAGACGATTCCGGATATGCAGCCCGTTCGTCCACCACACACCCCTAACATATCAAACACGCAACTTTCCCCCTCCGGTTCATCTGTCCGAAAATGTGGAACACTGGGAATACTTTCCCGGATGCTTTCCCCCTTCGTCGGTATCACCTACTACCGCGTTAGAACACGTCTAGCTCTGCTTGTTGTCATGTTATGCACTTGCTTGCTATGTATTTACTGTTTCTCCCCCCTCTTCTCTCCGGTAGACCCCGTGACGATGCTGATGCCCCTGTGGTCGACTACATCACCGACGACCCCTCTCTCTTGCCAGAGCAACCAGGCAAGCCCCCCCCCCTTGATCACCAGATATCGCCTATTCTACTCTATACTGCTTGCATTAGAGTAGTGTAGCATGTTACCGCTTTCCGTTAATCCTATTCTGATGCATAGCCTGACATTGTCGCTACATTTGTTGATACCTTACCTGCAATCCTAAATGCTTAGTATAGGATGCTAGTTTATCATCATTGGCCCTACATTCTTGTCAGTCTGCCTTGCTATACTATCGGGTCGTGATCACTTGGGAGGTGATCACGGGTATATACTATACATACATACATACTATACAGATGGTGACTAAAGTCGGGTCAGCTCATTGAGTACCCGCAAGTGATTCTGATGAGGGGGCTGAAAGGACAGGTGGCTCCATCCCGGTAGAGGTGGGCCTGGGTTCCCGACGGCCCTCGACTGTTACTTTGTGGCGGAGCGACAGGGCAGGTTGAGACCACCTAGGAGACAGGTGGGCCTGGCCCTGTTCGGCGTTCGCGGATACTTAACACGCTTAACGAGATCTTGGTATTTGATCTGAGTCGGCTACGAGCCTATACGCACTAACCATCTACGTGGGAGTAGTTATGGGTATCCCGACGTCGTGGTATCAGCCGAAGCACTTCAGACGTCAGCGACGGAGCGGCGCGCGCCGAATTGGACTAGAACGCCACTAGGCTAGGTCTGCTTTCGGCCGCCCACGCAACGTGCAGGTGTGCTCAGGGCGATGGGCCCAGACCCCTGCGCGCTTAGGTTTAGACCGGCGTGCTGGCCTCTCTGTTTTGCCTAGGTGGGGCTGCGACGTGTTGATCTTCCGCGGCCGGGCATGACCCAGGAAAGTGTGTCCGGCCAAATGGGATCAAGCGTGTTGGGTTATGTGGTGCACCCCTGCAGGGAAGTTAATCTATTCGAATAGCCGTGATCTTCGGTAACAGGACGACTTGGAGTTGTACCTTGACCTTATGACAACTAGAACCGGATACTTAATAAAACACACCCTTCAAAGTTCCACAGACAACCCGGTGATCGCTTTTCCGCAGGGCGACGAGGAGAGGATCGCCGGGTAGGATTATGCTATGCGATGCCACTGGAGATGCTACTTGGAGATGCTACTTAGAGATGCTACTTGGAGGACTTCAATCTACTCTCTTCTACATGCTGCAAGACGGAGGCTGCCAGAAGCGTAGTCTTCGACAGGATTAGCTATCCCCCTCTTATTCTGGCATTCTGCAGTTCAGTCCACCGATATGGCCCTTTACACATATACCCATGCATATGTAGTGTAGCTCCTTGCTTGCGAGTACTTTGGATGAGTACTCACGGTTGCTTTCTCCCCCTTTTTCCCCTTTTCCTTTCTTTCTGGTTGTCGCAACCAGATGCTGGAGTCCAGGAGCCAGACGCCACCTTCGACGACGACTCCTACTACGCTGGAGGTGCCTACTACTACGTGCAGCCCGCTGACGACGACCAGGAGTAGTTTAGGAGGATCCCAGGCAGGAGGCCTGCGCCTCTTTCGATCTGTATCCCAGTTTGTGCTAGCCATCTTATGGCAACTTGTTTAACTTATGTCTGTACTCAGATACTGTCGCTTTCGCTGACTCGTCTATGATCGAGCACTTGTATTCGAGCCCTCGAGGCCCCTGGCTTGTATTATGATGCTTGTATGACTTATTTATGTTTTAGAGTTGTGTTGTGATATCTTCCCGTGAGACCCTGATCTTGATCGTACACGTTTGCGTGCATGATTAGTGTACGATTGAATCGGGGGTGTGACAAATATTCATAGTGCAAAATATTACTCTACTTAGCCAAACAAGCTCATGCATACAACCAGTAGCTAAAACAAGCATATCAAGCATGGTAAAGTACCCAGAAATTAACCATAGTTATTTATCAAATTTTAAATGCAAATAATAACTCATATTCAAGTAGAAAATCATAGATATTGAAATAACACCATCCAAATGCTGGTGTGGCTTGCCTTAGTCTAGAGGAGGATCACACCCCTCTTGGTTTGCTTCAAGACAAGCTTCTCCTTCTGAAAAAGAATTTAAACCAAAAAAAGAATTATCAAAACATATTCTGAAAATCACCAGAAATTCTAGACAGTAAGGAAAAATCCACCTTCTTGTGTGCTGCTAGAGCTTTTTGTAACAAAGACAATGCAAAAAGAATCAAATCATTTGGACTTGTGGTTTAGAAATGGTGGCTGGTCAAAGTTTGGTCAAATTTCTGAATAAATTTGAACTAAACAGAAATTCCTGTGGGGGGTGACGTTGATGGCATATAACAGAAATACGCCTCCACTCATACCGCTTTGGGCGCGAGTGGTGAGGCCGACAGGTGGGTCCTGCACGTCAGGAGAGAGAGAGAGAGAGAGAGAGAGAGCGAGATCAGAGAGAGGCGGGGCTTCGCTGGAGCTCACACCAGCGACGAGGGGGTTTGGGGCTAGGCTAGAGGGATAGGATTGAGGCGGGGCTCGAGGCGCACCTGCCCGCACCCGTGGCTTGGCGAGAGGTGGACGGAGATGCTCGCAGTTGAGCTTGCAAGCTACGGTGGCTGACGGGTTTCGCCGGAGAGGATGAAGACGACGGCTAGAGGCGGCTCCGAGGGCTCAGCGGGGTCCAGGCAGCACCAGCAGACCCCCAATGCCCTGCCCAAGTAGCTGCTTGAGCTCGAGAGGCACCGGAGCACGGCGGCTAGACTGTGGGGATCGCCGGAGTCCTCTGGTCGGGGCAACGGCAGAGGCCTGCCTGGGCGGGCTTCTACTCGTCTATGTGTTCGTGGAGGTGGTGTGGAGTGGTGCGTGGCTAGGAATCGAGGAGGGGAGCGCTATATATAGCCGGAGCAAGGGGGGACGTGTCACCGCCGGAGCTCTCTAGACACATAGCGAACAGCGACGAGAAGCTCCAGCAAGAGGGGGCAAACGCTCAACGTCAACGCAGAAGCTTGCCCACACTCGCGGATGAGCATAGGAGGCGGTTGGAGAAGTGGACAAGTGCACGCGCGCACTATGACCTTTTGGCCGCGAAGCGCCCATGCTTGCTATGGCGGCTGCTGTGGCGGCGAGCGCCAGGGAGCGGTCAAGGGTGATGGGTCGAGGCTGGTGGCGCGGTGTGGCAGTCGGAGGCGAGCGCTGGATCGAGCACGCGCGTAACAGAGAGCAAGGCACCAGCCAGAGCGCGCAGAGACGCATGCCAGGCACCGTGTCCACGCGTTGTCACCAGGCTAGCATGGTCAAAACGACGCTCAGGAGCGGCCAAACCTTGTCTACGCGCTCGACTGTGCAGTGTTTAGTCTAGGGGAGTTGATGTTTCATGCCCAAGGCGACCAGATTTGACTTCACTAAGCTGACAAGTTTCTGTCCAAAAACTTGGCCGCCAAGTTTGGCCACCTTCTAGAAGGCCATTAGGGCTAATCTCCTGGGGTTTAGGGTTTCTTAGGAGGGTGTTTAAGCTCAAGAAAAATCAAGGCTAAAAGCTCAAGGAAAAATGTACTTGCTGTACAAAGTGCATTTCTGGTCCAGAAGTGAAAAGATTTTCTAGAGCAAAAATATTGCAAAAAGTGATGCAATCTTTTTGCATGGGAAGTTGTGCCATGGTTCTAAGAATATTTAGTATTTATCCCAGATTTTTCTGAGTAAGAAAAATTAAGGTTGCTTTGGATCACAAGCTTCTGAAGTGAGTTTCAGAGGGAGAAATGAATATTTTTCTTTTATGAAAAATATTCATTTGATTATTTTGAGGTTTGATCAGAGGAATAAAGAATATAGGTCACTTCGGTGAAAGCCAAGGATATGCCCAAGTGCCAAGTCGATTTGAAATGATTCGAAGTCCAATTCAAATCAGGGCAAAAACCACGATAAAAACCAAGTCCGGAAAGAGAGAGAAGGCAAGTCCAAAAAAAGAGAGAAGGAAAAATTCAGGCTGTTACAAAAGTAATCTACGCCAACTGCACTGATGTCAAAAAGTTGCATGATCTATAGAACATATAAGATGACCTAATCGACTGATAGGAGCTTGGCTACGAAGATCAGCAATGCAACTAAAAATCAGAAGGTTCTAGATCATGTACGCTGGTCCTATACTTGTATCTTCAATAGAATGTTTCAGCGAAACATTCTGGTATCTGGATAAACAGGGGCTGAAGCAAACTCTGCATTTTTAGGATGGTTCAACTTAAAAAAATAGAGGCATTTTAGACGATTACCAAATACAGCCTTCTTACGGCACATAAAAGAAAACATGATTCACAAACTGGGGAAACACAAATAAGATGCATCTAATACGAACATAAATATCACATCACAGCAAATATGATTGAAACATGATCCAAACAGATGAAGCTAATTACGATAACTCCTGCAATTTGATTCCATCATTTGTCCCAAATTGAACATGCGCTAAAACTGCAATTTGATTTGATCATTTGTCCCACAGACAAGATGCATATCGACACTCCTCAATCCAGATTACTATCCTATGATCAAAGGAAATGCCATCCCAGAAAATGAAACAACTAGTATAAAGAAAGATACGCATCATATACACATTAATTGGAACAGAAAAATACTATATAGTTCATGAAGAAAAGTAGATATCAAAAAGAGTATAACACTTGCTTGCGATAACATATGTTTAAACAACTAGTACTATGCATCTACTACCATACGATGACAGATGAAACTGTCGCAGACATGGAAATGCATGCTTTTGTTCGATCAGTACACATTCAAAATGTTTGCAGATGCATCTTGCGAAAAAGTCAATTTGTTCTTGGCAGATCTTCTTCTTTCAGCTTGTTCAAGGTGCCTTTGAATAACTTGAACGCAGAGATCATTTTGTACTTCGGAATGTTGTCCTGGGTATAAAGACAATATAGATAGATTATGATAGATAGACGAGAAAAAATTTAGAAGGACTAGAAAAAAAGTTCTACTGAAGTAAACACAAGAAAATCGCTTGACTAGTCATATGAGCATGCTAAAAAAATTACTACTGGGAGGACATGGGACAACACAAAACAAGACCTAAAATATTCTAGGTAAAAGAAGGATGGATAGTAAACAAACTCGCACATCAGAAAAATGAATAATATCAATTCCACCCATGCATGCAATGTACATAGACAGGTTCCTAGCTTCTAAAAAAATTAATGGGCATATGATTGGGACGAGCATTTAGTCTTGGCACATGCGAAAATACCCAGCTACTGTGGCATTTCAACGATACATTATCAATTAGCAACACAATTAAAGAACTAATTAGATTAACATGCAACTAGCTACTGAATGCTAGTAACAGATAACCACGATTGAACAAAATCAAGTCATGTCATTCATAGTAAGCTAAAACAGAAAGCACATGTAGTTTAATGGACTTCATGTTGTTCATTTGCCAGAAAATAGTGCTAGCATAAGTCTTGAGCTCCCAACACATCGAATGGCCTACCTCACTAGTTTCTTTTGGATTCAGTTTTGCGCATACAAAAAAATTAATAAGGCAAAGAGTTTTCAAGAAATACCACACTGAGACTCTTCATAACTTTGCCTTCAAAATTTTCCATGTATAAAGGCAGGTAGTGGCCCGAGTCATGCCTGCATAAAGAATACAAAACATAGAAAAAATTTGAGGAGCAGTATCAAGTATGATAACATCAAGTAGGAAGGAAAAAAAATTAATAACTATGGAAAAGTATGTTGAATAAAGTTGCAGTTGAAAAAATTGAATAAATATACAAACACAAAGAAGAAAAACACACTTACATGAGACAATTTTTTGGGTAAGGTCCTATAGGTTGTAGCTTGAGAATACATTCTTGATTGGCTTTTTACTCAGCTTGCAAAGCATGTTGTAGTTAGAAAGTTGTTATATATATATACATACATACATATATATATATATAGACACACACACACATAGTTAAATTTATTCAGAAGTGGTATAGCAGAAAAAAATTGTTGATGTTGAAATCAAAGGATATTATGTCTCAATAATTACCTACCAAGTTGTAAACAAGTTCTTCTTGGGTAGTTCCCTGGATAGTGCTACAGGGATAAAAAAAGTGCGATCTCTCAAACAGAGAGTTGATGGAACGTATAACCCAGTGGTTTGATTTTATAGTTGGGAAGTATAACTGTGCAACAAAAAAGCAGGATGAGTATAAGACAAAACAAATAGAGAAGATCTTGGTTAACATAGTATCACTTGAAAAAGATTTACCAAGTCTTGTTTCCAGAGGCTTTCTTCCGAATTAATCCTATCAAATTCTCGTATGCACATAACTTGATCAAATGACTCAGGGGTAACCAACAATTTATTCTGTGACCAACAAAATAAAAATTAGTAAAAATCAATGAATTTGAGTAAAAAAAATGGTCAAAAGAGTAGCAAATAGGGAGTTTAGAACAAAAACTCAGAGTGAAGTACGAAGTGAAACAGTACTTCTTGATATAAGGCTTAACTTCAGATGACATCTTTGATTCGTAGTTAAGAAATTGAATAAAAGATTCATCACTTCATCTCCAATCTCACCCCTCGCTTTAAATGAAGTTAAGTAATTCTCATAGCTTACAGGAAAACTCTCCATGTCAACAAAAAAGAGTGTTGGACAGAATAAAGAAGCATACTATTGTTATATGGAGAAAATGGTTCTTAAAAATATAGTTTAACAATTTATAAAATACATATATGCAAACAATACGATAGCCAAAAGAAAAAGGTTAAAGTTCCTTTTATAGGCTATGAACATTGAGCTGTAAACTAAATTAGTTTGGTTTCCATATGATTTCTTTTCAGTCTAAAATTATATGAACTACAAAGTTTTTCATCTCAACTACCTTTGGTTGATCCTAAAAATTGTTGGGATTACATAATACAATATGAAGGAAAAATTTCTATATCTAATTTAGTGTAGAAAATTGCTCACATATTAGAAAATGTCTACAATTATTTTTGTAGGTAGTTGTCTAGACTAAAAAAAGTTCTGATAATTTAATGAATATGAAACGATAAAAAAACTAAAGAAATTAGAGAATTTACTAGTCTTGGAAGATAGGATTCCTCAGATATTTGGAAAAGAAGATATCCACTTCTCGAGATATTTTAAGCTACAACCTATAGGACCTCACGCATTTCCTCAATCAAGAAGACTTGTTCATTTCCTCAACACTTGGTCTGTTCATGATCATTTCAAAGTGACGTCTGACTCCTCACGCATGAAATCCAGTGCCAATTGCCCAAAGTCAAGTGAAGGGATAGCAGAAACATCTCTTAGATAGTACAAGATCTTCATGTTACCAAAGCAGTATGACGCAGGGCACAAAATAGATGATAGGAAATGAAAAGCAAAGCTCCTGATAAAACCATCTTCTATCTCATCACTAAACATCACCTCCTCTATTTTGTTGATTGGCATTTTGTTCCGATGATCAACATACTTGTTCCTCAACTTTGTAACCTCTGCCTTCACTTGGGGATCGTCGCTACTAAATACAAAAGGCACAGTGCCACCAGGGAAATCAAAAATTTTGTTGACCATATCTTTTGTAATCTTGATAACTTTGTTCTTATGCTTGAAACAGAGCTTTGTACTACCAAGCATATGCTGATCTATCCATTCGAGCAGATTCATTGGAATTTTAAGTTTCTTTCGCATATGAAGCAGGGCTTCCATTTTGTACTTTGTCACATGGCCTAATTGAATCTCACTAAACTTCTTCACAGTTTTGTTGAAACGCTTGAAAGGCAGTCTGGTAATATATGTAGGCTTGCATAACTTCCTAGGGAACACTCGAGTTATGAACAAGAAGAAGAACAACTGATAAGATGGTGCAAAAACTAGAGAATAAATAAATATAGATGGATATGAAAAAGGGATAGGCCGATAGAGTATCACAGCAAACGCTAGAGGACCAACAAAACAAGCAGCTATATTGAAATATAAGAAAACACACATAAAAACAATCATTTAGATAAAAATGATTAGATGAACATGTACTTCAAGAAAAATATGAGAAGAAAACATGTTACTACAGAGAAGGAAAAATATGTGACATATACATGATTAAAAAAAGACACAAACTAAACATTCAAATAGGACAACTTGCAAATGAATAAACAAGCATCTGGTAAGACCAAAAGCTGACACAAAAAATGTTTTTCGAGCAATTTGATCTACTTTCATATTATACAAAATTTGAAAGCTACAGAAAAGAGAAAAACTAACATACCACCTAAGTCATTGCGGAGACCTCATGGGGGATATTCAGTTGGTTCCTCCCCTTCTGGTTCTTCAACTTGGTCAACCCCAGCTCCTTCTTGTGCTGCAAATACAGATTTACCAAAAAAATTTAACAAACGAGAACTACTTATGAATCTATCATATTCCAGATAATATAGAAAACCATAACATACTAAAGTCAATTGACAAGAAACTGTGACAAAACAGTCATGGATTCAGGTATTCAGCGTTAACTCTAACATAACAGGATCACCAGTTGGACATAACAAAGAACATAACTGTAACCAAACAGAGCGAGAGTAGATAATACTACACTCTTGTAGTGAAGATGATAATTCATGCATTAGTTGAGATAACGAGCACCACTTCGCTTCTCAGAATGCATTGGTTATGATATGGCAGCTCAGCTATCACTATATGTGTGTCTAGTACACCACAAACTAACAGCCTAGCAATGCTAGCTAGAAGAATGCAAGAAACAGTGTAATCTTAAAAAGATTTGCCAAGATAAATAAGACAGGACAACAACAGAGTTGGAAAACAAATAGTTATCAATTTATCATCTTATAGCATAATTCAAAACCATAAGACAGAATTCAACCATGACAAATAAACATGAGAATCATTGCTATATAGAAAAACGATGTTGTTCGATTTCTCCACAAGTTAGAATTCACACATCCTCACAAAAAAAGTGAAACATATCAAACCACAAGAACATGGATTGGAAATTAACCCTAACATGTTCTGTGATTATGTATGACTGGCCTGAAAATAATCTTTTAAAAACTAACCAAATCAAAATCCTAATCCATCACTTAACAGATTTTGTTCCCCTAGATGGCTCGATCAGAACAAGGATGGGGTCGATGGACATTTGGGCAAAAGAAATGCAAAAACGAACAAATCTGATTTGAACAAAAAATTGATAAACTCGCAAACAGGGCTGCATGAGCGATGGAGTAAGTACATACCGCCTTGGTCATCATGAAGACCCCATACAACCACCTGCTGTATATCTTTGTCTTGCGCATCTTGAATACCATCTGGTACTCTAAAAAAGAAGTGCATACGAAATAAATAGTGAGCATCATCTGATCGCAAAAAAAACATAGCATATTACTTATGCTATTGGGAAGAACATCAATAGTCTTAAAAAAAAAGCCAAGGTATGTATTCAACACCACATCTAGCTAAACCAGTGTAGTAAAAAAACAGTATTAATGCATCTATACACACATATTCCAGTACATAGTGGTAGCTGCTCAAGTACTAGGATGGGCATTTCCTTGTCCAAATACCAGAAATTGAAACCCTAGAACGTGACCTTAATGAGAATGAACCTGGCTAGAAAAATCAAGGAAAAACTCGTTTCAGATCACTAAAAAACCACCTAGATCTGACCGTGCATGAACACAAAAACATACTTAAACACTGATGACTAACCCTACCATCCCCACCGCACCCCCTACCAAACACACAGATCACTACCCCCCTCCCCTGCACATATACAACCATGCATGAACGCAACCACTATGGAATGAAGCAGCATCAAAAAATTGGAGAGAGAGAGAGAGCACGAACCATATGAATCCATGGCGATCTCCGACTAGGGTTCGATCAAAACCCTAGTGCCGGCCTCCGCCTAGGGTTCCAACCGGAAAAGCAAAGGAGACGAAGAAGAAGAAGCCGTGGGGAATCGATCCAAACAAAGAAGAAGCCGCCGCGCTGAATCGATGGAAACGAAGAAGAAGTCGTGCCCTAACTAGGTGCTGCGGCTGTGCGGGGAGAGATAAGGAAGACGAATAGGAGGCAGAAGGAAGAGGAAAAGATGCGAAGCAGAGAAGGGTACGGGTCGGACGAAGGAGTCGAGTAGCTCACGCGAGATAAATGGTCCAACCCCAAAAACACGACGCGAAGGAGAGGGGGGTATGCGCCCGATTGCAAAATCAACTAAATTGGGCGCTTAAGGTGCCAAATAGGATTTGGCAACCACAACTGCAGTTGAGATCATAGGGTCTGTAGAACTAAATCATACCACACATGGGTGAGCCACAACTCAGAGGCTCGGAGTAACAAAATAAACCTACCTAATATGCTTCTGATTGATGATGGTCCTCCCCTCACTTCTTTGATTTTCTTGAGCAACAACTCTCTCTGACTTCTTTACAACTGAAAAATACAGTATATAGATGAGCAAATCAAAATAGTCAACTACAGTAAGAACCAAAAGAAGGGAGAAATGAACTGCAGCCTGCAGCTCACCTGACATGTGAAAAAATCAGTGAAACTAATTGAATCAGTCACAACATAACTCAATAAGTCTCACTGTCTCTCCTTTCAACATTTAGCACGCAACAGTAATATATAGCAATACTGAACAAGCAGCAGCAACACCCCAAAGCAGGAATATTTCTATCTGAATGAATCTCCGTTGCTTCGTCTCTTATGCCATAGCCTGCACTGCAGCAACAACTGCTACGATAGCAAAGCAGTCCGCGGAACTACAATTTCGTCATCTCTAATGGTGGTGAGCGTGAGCCATCTTGCTGTCGGCTCGTTGTCCTCAATCACAAGCATGTTTCAGTGTTCATAGCGATGACCTCCTTCAATCTACATCACCATTACAACATATTAAGCATCTGGGTAATTAAGGTTAACTAAACTTGATACTTATGGTACTAAAGGTGCAATCTTGGCATGTTTGGCTATGTGTGTGGGAAATTCTGTGAAAATAAATCCGGTAAGTATTTGGAATAAAATCTGCAAATTTATGAGATAATAATAACTTTTTGTGATTGTGGACATCCCCGTGAGGATTGCAGAGTACTTCAACTTGCATCACTGATGTCTACTACACAACCTTCTTCTTGTAGACGTTGTTGGGCCTGCAAGTGCACAGGTTTGTAGGACGGTAGGAAATTTCCCTCAAGTAGATGACCTAAGGTTTATCAATCCGTAGGAGGCGTAGGATGAAGATGGTCTCTCTCAAACAACCCTGCAACCAAATAACAAAGAGTCTCTTGTGTCCCCAACACACCCAATACAATGGTAAATTGTATAGGTGCACTAGTTCGGTGAAGAAATGATGATACAAGTGCAATATAGATGGAAGATATAGGTATTTGTAATCTGAAATAATAAAAACAACAAGATAACTAAAGGTAAAAGTGAGCGTAAATGGTATTGCAAAGATAGGAAACAAGGCCTAGGGTTCATACTTTCACTAGCGCAAGTTCTCTCAACAATAATAACATAGATAGATCATATAACAATCCCTCAACATGCAACAAAGAGTCACTCCAAAGCCACTAATAGCGGAGAACAAACATAGAGATTATGGTAGGGTACGAAACCACCTCAAAGTTATTCTTTCGGATCGATCTATTCAAGAGTTCGTACTAGAATAACACCTTAAGACACAAATCAACCCTAATGTCACCTAGATACTCGATTGTCACCTCAAGTATCCGTGGGCATGATTATACGATATACGTCACGCAATCTCAAATTCATCCAACCAACACAAAGTACTTCAAAGAGTTCCCCAAAGTTTCTACCGGAGAGTCAAGAACGTGTGACAACCCCTATGCATAGGTTCGTGGGCGGAACCCGCAAGTTGGTTACCAAAACATACATCAAGAGGCACATGATATCCCATTGTCACCACAGATAAACACGGCAAGACATCCGATAAGATAACTTCAAGAGGGAAACTCAATTCATCACAAGAGAGTAGGGGGGAAGAAACATCATAAGATCCAACTATAATAGCAAAGCTCGCGATACATCAAGATCGTGCCATAGAGAGAACACGAGAGAGAGAGAGAGAGAGAGAGAGATCAAACACATAGCTACTGGTACATACCCTCAGCCCCGAGGGCGAACTACTCCCTCCTTGTCATGGAGAGTGCCGGGATGATGAAGATGGCCACCGGTGATGGATTCCCCCTCCAGCAGGGTGCCGGAACGGGCTCCCGAGAGGTTTTTGGTGGCTACAGAGGCTTGCGGCGGCGGAACTCCCGATCTATCTTGATTTTCGATGATTTTAGGGTACATAGGCTTATAAAGGCGTAAGAAGTCGGTCAGGAGGTGCTCGAGGGGCCCACGAGACAGGGGGCCACCACAAAATCATATAGTCTGGTTGTTGCTCTATCTTTATCACACAAAGTATTTAATCATGCACAACCCCGATGACAAGCCAAGCAATTTTTTTTGAAGGGTCAGTGACAGTGGGAGAGGCTCCCACTGACTTTGTATTACTCACAACACAACAGTTACATTTGTGTTACATAGGGTTTTAGGGCCCCCCCCCCCCGGCCATGAGGGTTGCAAAAATAAAAGCTAGCTACCCAAACTTACAATGAAATCAGAGAGAAAAGTATGAACCTTCTCAGGACAGTTATGGGTCACCAAACCCAACAGATGTTTTAACCTAGCTAACCACGCCCCGAACGAGTGTGGGATCCCCCTGAAATGTTGGTTGTTTCTTTCCATCCACAGGCTCCAAGCAGCAAGCAAGAAGATATCCATGAAAAGCGGCCGACGCCAGCTCTCTCTCCCACCATGCAAGATGGCAAGCCTATTGGTTCCTCCTGGCCACGTCAGACCAATCTTACTCCAGCATTGTTGGGCAAAAGGGCACGTGAAGAATAGATGTTCCACGGTTTCCTAGGGTGGGTTTTGGCAGAGCATGCAAGTGTAGTTGCCCCCAGCCACAGCATAGTGCCGCCGCTTCAGCATGTTCCTGGTGTTCAAACGATCGACCATAAGCAGCCACCCAAACATCTTGAACTTGATCGGGCTTTTGGATTTCCATAGCCATCCAAAGGCCTCATCAGCTTTTACCTGCCTGAAACAGTGGTTGTAGTATTTCTTTGACGAATATCGTCCTAGGTCACAGACCCAAGCATCGGCCGAGCCATTGTCCAGACTGACATGCGAGGCCCCTTGCTGTATCTCTCTGATCTCCTCCCTGGCCTGGACCGAAAGAGGCAGACTGAAGATCACGGCGGGATCAGTCGTCCTGAGAACCTTGGCAACAGAATCATCCTCGTTCAGAGCATAAGAGAAGGCCCGCGGATGCGTGTCCATCAGTGCGGAGCCAGGGTCGCTAAACCAGACATCTTTCCAAAATAGAGAGCTGCAACCATCTCCGGGGATGACTTTGGCGATTCCACGGAAGGTTCCACTGAGCTGCATTACATCTTTCACCAGAAGGAACCCACTGGCTTAGTGGCGTGTGGCACCTTGTTCGGGTAGTATGCCTCCTAGACTAGCTGAACCCAGGGCACATCCTCGTGATTGTAGAATTTGAACAAGTACTTTAGGAGAAGCGCGGCATTTTGTATTCTAATATCAATAACACCAAGGCCACCACACCGTTTCGGTCGACAGACAAGCTCCCAGGCAGCAAGGGAGTTGGATTTGATCCCATCATCAGAATTTTTTGCCCAGAGACAGTAGCGGTGGAGTTTGTCCAGGTGCTCAACTACTTTAGGGTGCAGCTTGATCGTGCACATTGCATATATCAGCATGGAGGCGATCACCGAATTGACCAGCGTCAGCTTGGCCCCCGACGACATCAGTGATAGGGCAGTGGAAGTTTTCCTCTCAACCGAGTGTACCAATGGCATGAGATCGAGAACACTCGGCCTAGTCGTCCCCATGGGGAGGCCAAGGTAAGTGAACGGCAGGGTGCCAACTGAGCAGCCAAACACCTCCGCCAACCCACCAACACGCTGGTGGTCGACGTTGATGGGTATGAGGGTCGATTTATGGAAGTTTATTTTGAGTCCCACCGAAGCCGCATAGTCCTCCAAGATAAGTTTCATGCGGGCTGCCTGTGTAGGACAAGCTTGCATAACCAAGATTGTGTCGTCAGCATATTGCACCACCGGGAAGTCACCTGCATTTTCACGGGGAATGGGAAGCTCCAGCAACCCCTGAGCGTAAGCGTCGTTGATCGCAGCTTGTAGCAGATCAGCTGCAAGGACAAAGATCAGTGGTGAAAGAGGGTCACCCTGTCGCACTCCACACCTGCATTTGAATTTCCGACCAGGAACACCATTTAAGAGGACTGACGAAACTCCCGAGCCAAAGATCGTTTCCATCCAGCCCAACCACCTATCATCAAAACCCATGTGTTTCATGATTTCTAACATGGGGGCATGCTCAATCGCATCAAAGGCCTTGGCAAAGTCCAGTTTAAGCAATATGATCTCTCTCCCAGACGAGTGGCATTGGTGAATATATTCGTACGACCACGCGAGACAATCCTGGATGGTCCTACCTTTGATAAATCCATATTGGTTCCTGTGTATGATATTTAGAATGACTTTCTGCAGCCGGTTCGCCAAGAACTTTGTAATGACTTTCAAACAACAGTTCAGTAAGGTAATTGGTCTGAAATCATTAGCCGTTTCCGGAGAGGATATTTTTGGAATCAGGGTGATATAACCCTCACTTATGCTAGTGATATCAAGTCCACCTGCATGGAAAGCGTGACAGAGATCATAGAAATCTGACTTGATGATTTGCCAGCACTTCTTAAGAAAACAACCATTAAAACCATCCGGGCTAGGTGCTCTGTCATTCGGCATTTCCTTAACAACAGCATCTATTTCATCATTAGAGAAAGGCGCACTCAGTTGATCCAACCCATCAATCCTGCGGATGATCCTAGAGAGATCAAACTTCATGTTGGTAGGTTTAGAAGAACCCAAATGGTCCTTGTATGTATTGAACAGTACCCCCTTCTTGCCAACATGGTCATGTATTTCGACCTCGCCAACTCTAAGCATGGCAATAGCATTGTGCCTGTACCTCTTTGTGGCCAAAGACTGAAAGAGCTTTGTGTTTTCATCAGCAAAGCGAAAATACCTGATAGTACATCTCTTTCGCCAGTACTCATTCTGGTATTTGAGCAGTGCTTGTAAATGGGTTTTCAATATCTTCCTGAAGTTTGACTCTTGGACATATAAGGGTCGCCTGTCCTCAAGTGTGTCCATGATGGCCAGAGTCTCATTACTGTTTTGAATCAGAACTTTAAGCTTCGAGACACCCTTACTCCAATGCTTGAGATCATATCTCAAATTTTTAAGTTTTTTGCAAATACGCGCCGCAGCATTGGGTGCGTGACATGATTTAGACCATGATCCAGCAACAACCTCCATAAACCCATCATGATTTGTCCAGAAGTTCTCAAACCGAAAAAGCTTGGATCGGGGGATGCTTGATTCAATCGTGACCACGCACGGAATGTGATCAGACACTGGCTTCCCCAGGGGCAGGACCATTGTGTTTGGATATGCGGTGGTCCAACAAGACGACGAGAAGAACCAATCTAACTGTTCGAGCAGAGGATCATCCTGCATGTTACTCCAGGTGTATGCTCGTCCTTTCACTGGTAGTTCCATGAGTGACTGTGCGCGGATGATCTCGTTAAATAGCAGCATGTCCGCAGCGTCACCCCCCAGTTTGTTTCTGTTATTCGTGGATCGAATAAAGTTAAAGTCGCGAAGAATTAACCAGTTTTCATCATCAGGGATATTCAAATCAAAAAGCCAGTTCATAAAATCCAGCCTACGCTGACCAGAGCAGGGGCCATAGACATTGATTAGATTCCACGAATCATTCGACTGCGTGGCCACAAAAGAAATCCCAATGGCAAAAGAATCCACAAACCAAGATGTGCCCGTAAACACAGCACTATTCCAAATGACAATGAGGCCACCAGAGGCACCCACTGATGGGGCAAAAACAAATTTATTGAAGCACTTAGGGCAGAAAGTCTTAATAAAAGCAAGATCGAAGGACTCACGCTTAGTTTCCTGGATACATAGCACAGAACAACCGCTAGTATCAATCACATTCCTAATAGCCAAAAGTTTTGCATCAGAGTTTATGCCTCTGATGTTCCATGAGAGCACATTCCACGATTTATTCATCTGCAGGGAAGACTTCAGTGCTCATCCGCCCCCGACGAGCTCTGATCATCCAGCAGCTTATCACGGGAGAGGGCTTCCGGAGCAATTCCACAGTTACTCCCCATCTGTTGAAGATCCTCGATCGGTGTTGGTGGGGGGCAAGCAGCATTGGGCACCTGCACAGGAGCAGCAGCCAAAGAAATAGCATTGATAAAAGGAATCTCACGTGGTTTCACCCTTGATTTGGAACGCCTTGCGTCTGGAGCATGGTTGATTTTGAATCCATCATACTTGTTGGATCTATTGCTCTGTTTGACAGTAGTTGTGTCCAAAGGCACTAACACATTACGGTGTTGATTAGCATTGAACACAGAGGAGGATGCAAGCACCTGAAGCGTAGTAGCCAAGCAATTGTTTCATACTTTAATAATCTCAAACTTTTTCAACTTTCACGCAATACATGAGCGTGAGCCATGGACATAGCACTATATGTGGAATAGAATGGTGGTTGTGGAGAAGACAAAAAAGGAGAAGATAGTCTCACATCAACTAGGCGTATCAACGGGCTATGGATATGCCCATTAATAGATATCAATGTGAGTGAGTAGGGATTGCCATGGAATGGATGCACTAGAGCTATAAATACATGAAAGCTAAACAAAATAAACTAAGTGGGTGTGCATCCAACTCGCTTGCTCACGAAGACCTAGGGCATTTTTGAGGAAGCCCATCATTGGAATATACAAGCCAAGTTCTATAATGAAAAATTCCCAATAGTATATGAAAGTGACAACATATGAGACTCTCTATCATGAAGATCATGGTGCTATTTTGAAGCACAAGTGTGGAAAAAGATATAGTAGCATTGTCCCTTCTCTCTTTTTCTCTTTTTTTCTTTTTTTTCTTTTTTTCCTTTTTCTTCTTTTTTTCTTGGTCTTTTTTTTCTTTTTGGCCTTTCTCTTTTTCTTCTTTTTTTCTTTTTGTAAAGTCCGAAGTCTCATCCCAATTTTGGGGGAATCATAGTCTTCATCATCCTTTCCTCGCTAGGACAATGCTCTAATAATGAAGATCATCACACTTTTATGGATTCACAACTCAAAGCTAGAACAAGGTATGACTCTATATGAATGCTTCCGGCGGTGCACTGGGATATGCAATGAATCAAGAGGGACATGTATGAAAATTATGAAGGTGGCCTTGCCACAAATACAATGTCAACTACATGATCATGCAAAGAGCAATATGACAAAAGTAATGCGTGTCATATGAACGGAATGGTGGAAAGTTGCATGGCAATATATCTCAGAATGGCTATGGAAATGCCATAATAGGTAGGTATGGTGGCTGTTTTGAGGAAGGTATATGGTGGGTGTATGGTACCGGCGAAAGTTGCGCGGCACAAGAGAGGCTAGCAATGGTGGAAGGGTGAGGTCCATATAATCCATGGACTCAACGTTAGTCAAAAGAACTCATATACTTATTGCAAAAATTTAGAAGTCATCAAAAACCAAAGTACTACGCGCATGCTCCTAGGGGGATAGATTGGTAGGAAAAGACCATCGCTCGTCCCCGACCGCCACTCATAAGGAAGACAATCAATAAATAAAATTTTGCTCCAACTTCATCACAAAGCGGTTCACCATACGTGCATGCTATGGGAATCACAAACTTCAGCACAACCATTCTTTAAATTCATAATCACCCAACTAGCATGACTTTAATATCACTACCTCCATATCTCAAAACAATTATCAAGCATCAAATTGATCATAGCATCCAATTCCTTTCTATGATAGTTTTTATTATACCCAACTTGGATGCTCATCATTCTAGAACCAACTTTGTAACCATAGCAAATACCATGCTGTTCTAAAATACTCTCAAAATAATATAAGTGAAGCATGAGAGACTAGCAATTTCTACAAAATATAACCACCGCCGTGCTCTAAAGGATATAAGTGATGCACTAGAGCAAATGACAAACTACTCCGAAAGATATAAGTGAAGATCAATGAGTAGTCGAATAATTGTGCAACTATGTGAAGACTCTCTAGCATTAAGGAATTTCAGATCTTGGTACTCTAATAAAACATCAATCAAAGCAAAATAAAATTACATTGCAAGGATAGCACAACTCATGTGAAGAAGCAAAAACTTAGGCTCAACTGATACTAACCGATAGTTGTTGAAGAAAAAGGTGGGATGCCTAACGGGGCATCCCCAAGCTTATATGCTTGAGACTTCTTGAAATATTATCTTGGGGTGCCTTGGGCATCCCCAAGCTTGAACTTTTGTGTCTCCTTAGTTCCTCTCATATCATGGTTTCTCTTTTTCTTAAAGGCTTCATCCACGTCAAACTCAACAAGAACTCGTGAGATAGGTTAGTATAAACCAATGCAAAACATTATCATTTCCTACTATAACAAATAACTAAAATTATTATTCAACATTGAATACTAAATGCCTCTGCATATTTAATACTCCTATCCTCAAATAGAATCATTAAACAAGCAAACATATGCAAACAATGCAACCATAACAACAATCTGTCAAAACAGTACAGTCTGTAAAGAATGCAAGATTCATCATACTTTACTAACACCAAAAAATATTAAATAAAATTCCCACTGTAGTAAATTTATCATAGCTCATTATGCAAAAGGTTTCAACATTATACCATTCTCTGACTTTTCTAGGGAACTTTTGCAACAGCGGTAAACTTTCTGTTTTCAAACAGCAACAATATACTAGCAAAATAAGCATGGCAAAGGCTATCCTTGACTTATTTATTGAAACTAAAGATGCAAAACATTATTATAAATAACATCAAACAAATACTAACAAGATAAAATGACGCTCCAAGCAAAACACATATCATGTGGTGAATAAAAATATAGCTCCAAGTAAAGTTACCGATGAACGAAGACGAAAGAGGGGATGCCTTCCGGGGCATCCCCAAGCTTAGGCTCTAGGTTGTCCTTGAATATTACCTTGGGGTGCCTTGGGCATCCCCAATCTTAGGCTCTTGCCACTCCTTATTCCATAGTCCATCCAATCTTTACCCAAAACTTGAAAACTCCACAACACAAAACTCAACAGAAAACTCGTAAGCTCCGTTAGTGAAAGAAAGCAAAACCACCACATAAGGTACTGTAATGAACTCATTCCTTATTCATATTGGTGTAATATCTACTGTATTACAACTTATATATGGTTCATACCCTCCGATACTACTCATAGATTCATCAAAATAAGCAAACAACACACGAAAAACAGAATCTGTCAAAAACAGAATAGTCTGTAGTAATCTGTATAAAATGTATACTTCTGGAACTCCAAAAATCCTACCAAATTAGAAAGTCCTAAGAAATTCGTATACAAATCCAGAGCAAAAATAAACATATCATAAGGACGTTTCTGTGAATTAACAAAATTAAATTACTGGGTGCAAAAGTTTCTGATTTTCAGCAGGATCAACACAACTATCACTGTAAGCTATCCTAAAGGTCTTACTTGGCACTTTATTGAAACAAAAGCTATAAAACATGATTACTACAGTAGCATAATCATGTAGACACACAAAAAGCACTTTTCTTTAATGCCTTTCTAGTTAGGCATGATCATGACAATGATGCTCACATAAAAGATAAAAATTGAAACATAACGGGAGCATCATGAAGCATATGACTAGCACATTTAAATCTAACCCACTTCCTATGCATAGGGATTCTGTGAGCAAACAACTTATGGGAACAATAATCAACAAGCATAGGAAGGTAAAACAAGCATAGCTTCAAAAATTTAAGCACATAGAGAGGAAACTTGACATTATTGCAATTCCTACAAGCATATGTTCCTCCCTCGTAATAATTTTCAGTAGCATCATGAATGAATTCAACAATATAACCAGCACCTAAATCATTCTTTTCATGATCTACAAGCATAGAAAATTTACTACCTCCACATAACCAAAATTCTTCTCATGAATAGTAGTGGGAGCAAACTCAACAAAATAATTATTATGTGAGGCATAATCCAATTGAAAACTAAAATCATGATGACAAGTTTCATGGTTATCATTATTCCTAATAGCATACAAGTCATCACAATAATCATCATAGATAGCAACTTTGTTCTCATAATCAATTGGAACCTCTTCCGAAATAGTGGAATCATCACTAAATAAAGTTGACACTCTTCCAAATCCACTTTCATCAATATAATCATCATAAATAGGAGGCATGCTATCATCAAAATAAATTTGCTAATCAAAGCTTGGGGGACAAAATATATCATATTCATCAAACATAGCTTCCCCAAGCTTGTGGCTTTGCATATCATTAGCATCATGGATATTCAAGGAATTCATACTAACAACATTGCAATCATGCTCATCATACAAAGATCTAGTACCAAGCATTTTAATGCATTCTTCTTCTAGCACTTGAGCACAATTTTCCTTTCCATCATTCTCACGAAAGATATTAAAAAGACGAAGCGTATGAGACAAACTTAACTCCATTTTTTTGGTAGTTTTCTTTTATAAACTAAACTAGTAATAAAACAAGAAACAAAAAGATTCGATTGCAAGATCTAAAGATATACCTTCAAGAACTCACCTCCCCGGCAACGGTGCCAGAAAAGAGCTTGATGTCTACTACACAACCTTCTTCTTGTAGACGTTGTTGGGCCGGCAAATGCACAGGTTTGTAGGACAGTAGCAAATTTTGTTGGAGATATGCTCTAGAGGCAATCATGTATGATGATATTTCCTATGTGTTTATGAATAAAGATAGTCCTTGGACATTATCAATGATGTGTATCAGCAAGTACGTGACTTGTTTGTGGGACTATGCATTGTATGATGACTGTCCTAAAAGGTCCCTAGTCGAAAGGGTTGTGTGGACGCGCAGCCGACTAGACTAGCATATGACACGGTCGATGGCTTGGTCTCACTAGCCATGGAGCATTGGATGCTAACCGGATAATATGGACATGGAAAGGTCTGTTCGGATTCGACGTAGTCGGATCCGAGTCGAGATAAGGTCCGAGTCGGACAGACCCAACTATGAGACGCAGCGATATGTCATCTGTGAGTCTCTAGTACAACATACGTTCTATGTCCTAAGACTTGAGCTGACGCATGTACTCGGGATGGTGACAGACTTGCTTTGGGCCGACCAAATGCTACTTCATGACAGGGTAGTTACAAAGGTAGGTTTCGGGCTTGTCCAAACCCATGCTGCGAGACGTGGTCGAG
Source organism: Triticum aestivum (assembly GCF_018294505.1). NCBI lineage: Eukaryota > Viridiplantae > Streptophyta > Magnoliopsida > Poales > Poaceae > Triticum > Triticum aestivum. Next base: position 258,726,412 of record NC_057810.1, read on the forward strand.
CAAGATGGGATTTGCCCCTCCGATCAATAGACATATACTCTGGGCCCCTCGTGTGATCCGACCAGGATAAGCATGGCCATGCGACAAGGATTATGAGATAATCCGGTATGTGGTCGGTATCACTGGAACGAGAAAGAGGTCGGGCTAGCACAAGGATGACAGTCTCGCCTTGAGCCCGACAACATATATCGTGCGGCAAAGGGAACAGAAGTGTGACACGTTATACTGGTTCGCCTAACCAACTTCATAGTCTGCTTGGTGGTCGGCATGCCGTGCTAGAGGCTGCTACCAACCGTGCAGGTCAGAGGTGATCTGAACTGCGACCAAGCCGACTTGAACCTAAGGGGTCGTGCACTTAAGGGAAGGAACCTACGAGGTCGGTTCATAGGACACTGGTCGGATGTGATCCGAACTGGACTAGGAACGTGACCGAGTAGACTTTGGGCTTTAGGGTCCGTACGAGGCCCAAGTGTTGAGCCTGCGACGGACGTCTATATAAATTGGAGGTGCGGCACACTCATGCGGTTGATAGCTTTGGCGCTATCACTAGGGTTTGCATGTGTTGCGAATAGCGTCCTCCACTCGTCACCGACTGTGTGATCGGACCTAGTAGTCCGCCGCACGGTGTTCCTCCTGCATGCGTGGATACCATTAGAGGCGGTGCACTTGCGCCGCTCCGGCGAACTTGTACGTGGGATCGGACGACCGACTGTTCGAGGGAGATCGGACGAGGAGGAGACGATCCACGCGGACGCGCTGCCCCAACTCTTCTTCCGCTGCACGACACTGCGCGTCTAGTGGTAACGAACTGTGATCCATCTCCCGTAGCATGTTCTTGGTTGTTCTGCGCGTAGGAAATTTAAACTTGCAGTCGACGCACCCTACCGTAGAGCCCAAGAGTGGTACCAGAGCCTCTGCTATAGGATTTGGATTCAGATCGTATGCATATTAGATATGTGGAGGCGGCAGATGAGATCTGTTGTCATTGATAAGATCGGCTATGTGCATGGTTGATGTGATCAACTGCACATGGGGATCGTTGAGGCTATGTTCTCTACCTGCACCCGCGAGGGGCGCTGCCCCTTCGAACCCCGCCCGCTAACCGACTAGCGGGACCGCCATGTGCGTAGCGCTGTGTATTTCGTACCCGACACACAAACCGGTAGAATGCGATTCTATGCACAACTTTGTTTTGCAGGTTTGATGTGAATAGTATGGCTCATGTGTATGTGATGCATGTGTGTAATTTATACGTGGCCTGCGTGTCATGTTTGTCAGCCGGCAGGAGCGAAAGTGTTGTCATTATATTGTATAACGACCTGTGTGTCGACTTGTGACTCTATGTAAATTCATTACTAGTTTTAGTAGTTGGATAATAGAGATCAGGTTGGTGGCTTGGCGTCCCGGCGTGACAAATAAGATGGAGTTCCTAGATGGTCATCCGAGTCGGAGCCGACCTAGAAGAACGTCCATGAAGGAGCCATACTATTTCACAATATGTGTTTATTTGTGATTGTTGTGCTTCTTTGTTTCTATGCATGTTAGAATGGTAGAAAGATCCCTCATGAATATCAAGCAAATTGCCACCCCCGATGTTGCACCTTCGCACGTCAAGTACATCTAGTAGTGGGCTCATAAAATTGGGGTGCTACTGGATGTCCTTGAACTGAAGGGTTCGTGTCGGACACGGACATGCACTGCATCAAGTTAACTTGACAAGGCTATCAAAATGGTTTTGGGCCTTGTGGCAAAGAAAGTTGGGAGCCGGGGTATGAGATACCTTACCGACCGACAGGAGTCGTATAAAGATACGATTAGCAAGGAGTTGCTTACCTGATAGGTATGTTGGCTAGCAGTGATGCTAAAGCTCACTAGTCGCATGCGCTAGTCGGATCCTTAATCATTGAGAGTTTGCGGAGGGATGCCAACTTCAGTGGGAGTATTTCTGTTTAGTCTAGAACAGCTCTACATAAACACATTGCTTAGTGATTGCATATTTTCTGTTGTAGATCAATGACACCACCCGCTCAACCCAACTTTGCATTGAAATCAATTCTGGAAAAGGATAAACTGAATGGAACAAACTTTACCACCTGGTATAGAAATTTGAGAATTGTTCTCAAGCATGATAAAAAGGAACATGTTCTAGAGGATCCACTTCCAGAGGAACCTGCTGATAATGCTAATGCCACAACTAAGAATGCCTACCAGAAACTCATTGATGAATCAACGGAGATCAGCTGTCTGATGCTGGCTTGTATGGAGCCCGATTTGCAACAACATTTCGAAAATGTTGAGGCTTACGATATGATCGAGAGTCTCAAGAGCATGTTTCAGACACAGGCTAGGACCGAGAGGTTCAATGTCTGGTGATCCTTGATGGATTGCAAGCTGAAGGAAGGTGATCCACTGAGCCCACATGTGATCAAGATGATCGGATATGTGCAAGCTTTGGATCGTTTGGGCTTCCCGCTCTTGGATGAGCTGGCTACTGATGTTGTTTTGGGTTCTCTTCCGCCTAGCTATGGGACGTTCATCTCGGACTATCATATGCATGGCATGGATAAGAAGCTCACTGAATTGCATGGGATGCTCAAAGTGGCAGAGCAGGATATTAAGAAAGGCACGCATCAAGTGTTGATGGTGCAGAAATCGGCTAAGTTCAAGAAGAGTTGGTCCAAGAAAAAGGCTAAGGCAAAGGGCATGGAGACGGTAACCTCTGCCGCTGCGCCAAAGTCTGGACCGGACTCGAAGACCGTTTGCTTTCACTGCAAGGAGACCGGTCACTGGAAGAGGAACTATAGCAAGTGGCTTGTAGAGCATGGCAAGAAGGCCGTAAATGCTTCTTCAGGCAAAGGTACACTTGTTGCATATGTTATAGACATTTACCTTGATGACATACCTAGTAGCTCTTGGGTATTTGATACCGGATCGGTTGTTCATATTTGCAACTCGATGTAGGGGCTGGTAAGAACTAGGCGTGTGGCACAAGGGGATATTGACATCAGGGTCGGCAACAAAGCAAGAGTTGTTGCATTGGAGGTTGGCACGATGCAGCTCCAGCTTCCTTCGGGATTCATAATGGAATTGAATAATTGTTATTACATTCATGCACTTAGTCGGAACATTATTTCTGCCTCATGTTTGATGAGTCAAGGTTATGAATTCAATTTAAAGGACAATGGTTGTTCGATATTTTTGAATGGTATGTTCCACGGCTACGCACCCATTGTTGATGGGCTATTTATATTGAATCTAGAACAGGAACCGGTCTATAACATGAATGTCAAGAGGCATAAGCCTAATGAGATAAATCCGACATACTTCTGTCATTGCCGGCTTGGACACATTAGTCTGAAACGCATGAAGAAGCTCCATGATGATGGGCTCCTAACTTCGTCCGACTTCGGGTCGTTCGAGACATGTGAATCATGCTTGCTCGGCAAGATGACTAAGTCTCCTTTCGCAAAGAGTTGCGAGAGGGCGTCCGAGCTATTGGAACTTATACATAGTGATGTGTGTGGTCCAATGAGCACAACTGCTAGAGGTGGCTATCAGTACTTCGTGACTTTTACCGACGACTTGTGTAGATATGGATATATCTATTTAATGAGGCACAAGTCGAAGACTTTTGAAAAGCTCAAAGAGTTTCAGAACGAGGCTGAGAATCAGCTCGGCAAGACTATAAAGCTTCTGTGATCTGATCGTGGAGGTGAGTACATGAGCCAGGAGTTTGATGATCATCTGAAAAGTCGAGGTATAGTACCTTAGCTCACACCTCCGGGTACGCCACAGAGAAACGGCGTGTCGGAACGGAGGAATAGGACCTTGTTGGACATGGTCCGGTCTATGATGAGCAAATCGGATTTACCCTTGTCATTCTGGGGATACGCTCTAGAGACAGTAGCTTTCACACTTAACAGGGTACCATCAAGATCCGTAGACAAGACACCACATGGGATGTGGACCGGGAAGAGTCCTAGTTTGTCTTTTCTAAAGATTTGGGGTTGTGAAGCATTTGTCAAGCGAGTTATGTCAGACAAGCTTACACCTAAATCGGATAAATGCATATTCGTGGGATATCCGAGGGAGACCTTGGGATATAGCTTCTACAACCGGGAAGAGAACAAAGTGTTTGTTGCTCGGAACGGGGTTTTCCTTGAGAAAGAGTTTCTCAGTCGGGAGGCCAGTGGGAGGATGGTTCAACTCGAAGAAATTTGAGGACCACTCGGGGACGGCTCGGCTAGTGATGAGATCATACCGGAGTCAGTTAGGGAACCTGTAGTGGAAGCGGCACCGGAACCACGGAGGTCGGAAAGATTACGCAGAGTGCGCGATGTATTGTTGCTAGAAAGTGACGAGCCGGCCACATATGCGGAAGCGATGGTGAGCCCAGATTCCGAGGCATGGCTGGGCCATGAGATCCGAGTTAAAGTCCATGGATGAGAATCAAGTCTGGGACTTGGTTGATCCGCCACCTGGCGTAACTGCCATTGGTTGCAAATGGGTCTTTAAGAAGAAAACCGATGTGGATGGAAATGTTCAGATCCACAAAGCTCGACTTGTCGCTAAAGGTTATGGACAAGTTCAAGGAATTGACTACGACGAGACTTACTCGCCGGTAGCGATGCTGAAGTCGGTGAGGATCATACTAGCTATAGCTGCATATTTCGATTACGAGATATGGCAAATGGATGTCAAAACGGCTTTCCTTCATGGAAATTTAACCGAGGACGTGTATATGATATAGCCCGAGGGTTTTGTTGATCCGACTAGCACTTGTAAGGTATGCAAGCTCAAGAGATCCATTTATGGGTTGAAGCAAGCATCTTGGAGTTGGAACATTCGTTTTGATGAGGTCGTCACTGGTCTCGGTTTCATCAAAAGCGAAGAGGACTCTTGTTTATACAAGAAATTAAGTGGGAGCTCGATAGTGTTTTTGATCTTGTATGTGGATGACATACTACTGATCAGAAATAATGTTTCGATGTTGAACTCGGTCAAGGAATCATTGAATGGCAAGTTTTCGATGAAAGACCTTGGTGAGGCAGTGTATATCTTAGGCATTAAGATCTATAGAGATAGATCGAGGAGGCTGCTCGGCTTAAGCCAGAGCACGTACATAGATAAAGTGTTGAAGCGGTTCAACTTGAGTGATGCGAAGAAAGGGTTCTTGCCACTCTCACATGGTATAAGGCTAAGCGAGACTCAGAGTCCTTCGACATCTGATGAGCGAAGCAGGATGAGTAGGATTCCGTATGCCTCAGCAATCGGATCCATCATGTATGCCATGATATGTACAAGGCCTGATGTTGCTTTTGCAATAAGCCTAACAAGCAGATACCAGGCCAACCCATGTGAGAGTCACTGGGCAGCGGTAAAGACTATTTTGAAGTACCAGAAAAGGACTACAGAGATGTTCCTAGTTTATGGAGGTGAGGAAGAGCTCGTCGTAAGGGGTTACGCCGATACTAGTTTCCAAACCGACAGAGATGATTGTCGATCACTGTCCAGATTCGTGTACGTCCTGAACGGAGGAGCAGTGCACTGGATGAGTTCCAAGCAGGATACGGTGGCCGATTCTACCATAGAAGCCGAATACATTGCGGCTTGTGAAGCTGCAAAGGAAGGTGTTTGGATCCGGCATTTTCTGGATGATCTTGGTATTTTCCCAGCCTCGATGAAACCGTTGGACCTTTATTGTGATAATTCTTGTGCCATCGCACAAGCCAAGGAGCCGAGGAATCACCACAAGGTCAGACACATAGATCGGAAATATCACCTGATACGAAAGATCGTAAAGAATGGTGATGTAGAGTAATGCAAGATTCACACGGATGCAAATGTTGCAGATCCACTGACTAAGCCGCTTCCACAACCAAAGCATGAGGTGCACGTTAGAGCTATAGGCATTCGATGTCTATTTGATTGACTCTAGTGCAAGTGGGAGACTGTTGGAGATATGCCCTAGAGGCAATCATGTATGATGATATTTCCTATGTGTTTATGAATAAAGATAGTCCTTGGACATTATCAATGATGTGTATCAGCAAGTGCGTGACTTGTTTGTGGGACTATGCATTGTATGATGACTGTCCTAAAAGGTCCCTAGTCGAAACGGTTGTGTGGACGCGCAGCCGACTAGACTAGCATATGACAGGGTCGATGGCTTGGTCTCACTAGCCATGGAACATTGGATACTAACCGGATAATATGGACTTGGAAAGGTCTGTTCGGATTCGATGTAGTCGGATCCGAGTCAAGATAAGGTCCGAGTCGGACAGACCCAACTATGAGACGCAGCGATATGTCATCTGTGAGTCTCTAGTACAACATACGTTCTATGTCCTAAGACCTTAGCTGAGGCATGTACTCGGGATGGTGACAGACTTGCTTTGGGCCGACCAAACGCTACTTCGTGACAGGGTAGTTACAAAGGTAGGTTTCGGGCTTGTCCAAACCCATGCTGCGAGACGTGGTCGAGCAACATGGGATTTGCCCCTCCAATCAGGAGACATATACTCTGGGCCCCTCGTGTGATCCGACCAGGATAAGCATGGCCATGCGACAGGGATTATGAGATAATCTAGTTTGTGGTCGGTATCACTGGAATGAGAAAGAGGTCGGGCTAGCACAAGGATGACAGTCTCGCCTTGAGCCCGACAATATATATCGTGCGACAAAGGGAACAGAAGTGTGACACGTTATACAGGTTCGCCTAACCAGCTTCATAGTCTGCTTGGTGGTCGGCATGCCGTGCTAGAGGCTGCTACCAACCGTGCATGTTGGAGGTGATCCGAACTGCGACCAAGCCGACTTGAACCTAAGGGCTCGCGCGCTTAAGGGAAGGAACCTACGAGGTCGGTTCATAGGACACTGGTCGGATGTGATCCGAACTGGACTAGGAACGTGACCGAGTAGACTTTGGGCTCTAGGGTCCGTGCGAGGCCCAAGTGTTGAGCCTGCGACGGACGCCTATATAAAGTGGAGGTGCGGCACACTCATGCGGTTGATCGCTTTGGCGCTATCACTAGGGTTGCATGTGTTGCGAATAGCGTCCTCCACTTGTCGCCGACTGTGTGATCGGACCTAGCAGTCCACCGCACGGTGTTCCTCCTGCACACGCGGATACCGTTAGAGGCGGTGCACTTGTGCCGCTCCGGCGAACTTGTATGTGGGATCGGACGACCGGCTGTTCGAGGGAGATCGGATGAGGAGGAGACGATCCACGCGGACGCGCTGCCCCAACTCTTCTTCCGCTGCACGGCACTGCGCGTCTAGTGGTAATGAACTGTGATCCATCTCCCGTAGCATGTTCTTGGTTGTTCTACGTGTAGGAAATTTAAATTTGCAGTCGACGCACCCTACCGTAGAGCCCAACAAATTTCCCTCAAGTGGATGACCTAAGGTTTATCAATTTGTAGGAGGCGTAGGATGAAGATGGTCTCTCTCAAACAACCCTGCAACCAAATAACAAAGAGTCTCTTGTGTCCCCAACACACCCAATACAATGTTAAATTGTATAGGTGCACTAGTTCGGCGAAGAGATGGTGATACAAGTGCAATATGGATGGTAGATATAGGTATTTGTAATCTGAAATAATAAAAACAGCAAGGTAACTAAAGGTAAAAGTGAGCGTAAACGGCATTGCAATGATAGGAAACAAGGCCTAAGGTTCATACTTTCACTAGCACAAGTTCTCTCAACAATAATAACATAGATAGATCATAGAACAATCCCTCAACATGCAACAAAGAGTCACTCCAAAGCCACTAATAGCGGAGAACAAACGTAGAGATTATGGTAGGGTACGAAACCACCTCAAAGTTATTCTTTCGGATCGATCTATTCAAGAGTTCGTACTAGAATAACACCTTAAGTCACAAATCAACCAAAACCCTAATGTCACCTAGATACTCCATTGTCACCTCAAGTATCCGTGGGCATGATTATACGATATGCGTCACACAATCTCAAATTCATCCAACCAACACAAAGTACTTCAAAGAGTGCCCCAAAGTTTCTACCGGAGAGTCAAGAACGTGTGCCAACCCCTATGCATAGGTTCATGGGCGGAACCCGCAAGTTGGTTACTAAAACATACATCAAGAGGCACGTGATATCCCAGTGTCACCACAGGTAAACACGGCAAGACATACATCAAGTGTTCTCAAAGTAAAGACTCAATTTGATAAGATAACGTCAAGAGGGAAACTCAATTCATCACAAGAGAGTAGAGGGGGGGGGGAGAAACATCATAAGATCCAACTATAATAGCAAAGCTCGCGATACATCAAGATCCTGCCATAGAGAGAACACGAGAGAGAACATGAGAGAGAGAGAGATCAAACACATAGCTACTGGTACATACCCTCAGCCCCGAGGGTGAACTACTCCCTCCTCGTTATGGAGAGCGCCGAGGTGATGAAGATGGCCACCGGTGATGTATTCCCCCTCCGGCAGGGTGCCGGAACGGGCTCCCGAGAGGTTTTTGGTGGCTACAGAGGCTTGCGATGGCGGAACTCCAGATCTATCTTGATTTTTGATGGTTTTACGGTACGTAGGCTTATATAGGCGAAAGAAGTCGGTCGGGAGGTGCTCGAGGGGGCCACGAGACAGGGGGCCACCACCCTTTAAGGGGGGCGTGGCCTCCTATCTCGTGGCCTCCTCGAGGATCTTCTGACATGGACTCCAAGTCTCCAGGATCATATGCTTCCAAAAAATCACGCTGCCGAAGGTTTCATTCCATTTGGACTCCGTTTGATATTCCTTTTCTTCAAAATACTGAAACAGGCAATAAAACAGCAATATGGGTTGGGCCTCCGGTTAGTAGGTTAGTCCCAAAAATGATATAAATGTGTAAAATAAAGCCCATAAACATCCAAAAGGGGTAATATAATAGCATGGAACAATCAAAAATTATAGATACGTTGGAGACGTATCAATCACCATAGAACATATTAAGCTTATGAGTAACTGATATTAAACGTACTTGATAGTTGATACTGATGTTAGTTGTGAGGCCTAATTAAAAAAATCATAAGGATGTTTGTCTGTGCTATGCTTGCGCCAAGTGCCTACTAATCCATACAGAACACAAGCCATTTAAAATACACAAACATATTCCCTTAAACATTACAATTCAGCTATAATTATTAATTAGTATTTTGAAACATGTATCATAAAAGGGCAAGTATACATATTAGTATATAAGTAGTAGTAGTGAGTAGTTGATGCTAGGCAATGGCAATCTATGCCCCATGGAAGTCTGCACAATATAATCTGACAAAGAAAAGGACCACATAATAGAATATCAACAATCTTATCCAACATATAATTCATGATCTTGATGCTCCTTTCTGTAACATAGGGAGCTTAGAAAAAATAAGTTTAATCCCAGTTTTACAATTAAGTTTAGTGGCTCAAACACCCAAGCTCAAGGTCAATACTTAGCATGAATTTCTCCACGCCAAAGTCCAATCAACTGCATAGTTCAACTATAGGTATACACATGGATTTAAAAAGTTGCAATTTATTAATTATTTTAGCTAGCTGGATTAAAGATGAAATCAACCATCGCATGACTAGATTAAACAACTTATTGGGCTGTGCATTCAGTCATTCAATGTTTATATGTTATAGATTTACAAAATGGCTAGCAGATTTGCAAAAAAAGCTAGCAACAAAAGGGAGATATACTTGTGTGGCGTCCTTGACAACCTTATGCCATCAAAAGCGGGGAATCATTAATGAGTACACCTACCTTTGTTGAATTGTGTAATATGGCAGAAGCAAGAGTCTCGAGGTATTTATATTTGCCCTCTCCACTTTTCTTCAGGTTCTCATCAATCCTTTTGACACCAAAAAAAATCTAAACAACCGCTATCCTCTAATGCATCTTAAGAAGTAGCAGACTCCTATTTGTGCCTGCTACTGTATGCAACATATGGGACACTCCTGTAATGGGTCTTTCTACATATCAATGTAAACATAGGCATCCAGCGTATTTGTGAAAATAATAATACCCCTATACTCTGGGAGCTCCAACACCAAAAAAAGCTTGCAAAAAATTAAGGGGGTAGGGGAATGAAATGTGCACTACAAAAAAATACACTTCCGTGATGATACGTGTTTGTCACAGTAGGTCGCATTTTTTGTCATGCATGTACATCCATGACAAATTTATGACAGAATCAAGATAGTCATACCTGTGCTGTCGTAGAAGTGTTCCATGACATTACCAAAATTATCATCACGGAAGTGTCCACTTCCATGACGATAAATCACGCGTCACAGAAGTGCTTTCATCAAGGGTGTTGACACGTGGCATCCACCGTAACGGAATGCTGTTAAGCTATTGGGTCGGGTTTTGGATCCGATAACCCGTTAACAGCCCCGACCAATGGGGATTTTCCACGTGTAAAATCATCATTGGCTGGAGGAAACACGTGTCGGCTCACCGTTGGGACAGATGTCATCCACTCATTGGACAGAAGGCGCCTATGATACGTCGACACGTGGCACGGCCCAACAGAGGCCCATTCCTGTGAAAAGGCCGGCCCATTTGACTTGGTCAAATGGTGGCGGGCCGGCCCATGGAAAGCCTGTTAACGGCCTGTTCACATATAGCCCATTTATAGCCCGCTAACCCAAGGCCCGTTATGCCCTATCCGAATTAGGCCCAGTAGCGTCATCTGGGCCATCCAATATGATTCCAGCCCGTTTTCACATCTGGCCCATGTATGGCCCATGACGTCTTTCGGCCCATATGAGGCCCTATGTAACTCTTGGCCTATTAACGGCCCGTGGTGAAACTGGCCCGCAATGAACAGTGTATCACTTTACACCCACTAACGGCCCGTGGTGAAACTGGCCTGTAATGAACAGTATATCACTTTATACCCATTAAGGGCCCGTTATTCAGTTGGGCTGTTTCCAGCAAATGTTATCTTTCGGCCTTCTCAGAGCCCATTTATTCTTGGGCTCATTTCCAGCATTCGTTTACTTATGGCCCGTTACTGTCATTTTCTGCTTATGGGCCAAATTCAGCTCGTGGTTACATCGGCCCGTTTGTGGTCCGTTAATATGTTGGGCCGTTTTCATAGCGTCATCAAATATGGCCTATTAACGATGGCCCATTATGGTCATACGGCCCGTATAAGGCCTATTGATGATACGACCCGTAGAAGGCCCACTGTTTCTACGGCCCATAGAAGGCCCATTGTTTCTACGACCCATAGAAGGCCTACTGTTTCTACGGCCCGTAGAAGGCCCACTGTTTCTACGGCCCGTAGGAGGCCTAGTGTCACTACAGTAAATATTAGCCCATGGTTATTGTGGCCTAGTTTTAAAAAGAACTACACTGACTACAAGCAAACAAATAAACAAGACAACAAGGAAATAAATAAGCAAGCAACTTATGCTAGGCTATCACGGCTATTACACATATTACATCCACTAGGCATCAAAGTTCGCCACCAGTGCAAATATAGGGAACAAAGCAGCATATCATATACACTAGTTGTCAAAGTTGGCGACCAGCGCAAATAAACGCCGCAGCAAAACAAATTCAGAACTAAAACCACTTCAGAAGATCTCAAGAAACAATATCCTGGGTACCCATAATGCTGGCAAGATGCTTATCAAGCTTATTAACTTTCTCTTGTTTGGCACTTAAATCCTCCAGCGCTTGCTGTTGCACCAGAAAATATGCATCTGAATTCTGCAGGGACTTCCTCAGTCCTTCAGCTTCTTGTCGCAGCACATCTGATCGATGTCTTTCAACTTGAAGTTGAGACTCAAGAAGACAAATTGATTCAGGCAGCGAGTTCGAAGAGCTTGTGCCAGCAGTAGTGGCCAGTAACTCAAACACTACATCAAGACATGACTTTTGGGTTCCCTCGCTGTCGTCAAGATAGTTTTTATCAGCTTTCCTGGAGACCAACAGGGATGTCTCACTATCTTGAACCTTATCTACATTACTTCCTTTACCATTGGATAATGATGTACTATTCTCCAATATTTTGTCCGCATTCTAAAAGAGAAACAAGCAGACACATCACATGTTTACCATGTTGTATATGAAACTCATTTTGGTAAATGAGTTCAGTAGTAAAGTGGACAGGATAACAACATGAAACAAACATATATCTATGTGCCATGGTCACTTTATGGTCTATATCATTCTAGTTTTTGTTGCCAAATCAAGATAGAGACACAGTTCAAATAATATTTGTTCAAGACAAAGTAGAATAGACAGAATATAAGTGTGGGTAACTATAGAGCAATAACAACACTTGTAATGTGCATGACATGAGAACATAACTGTTTATTCAATTGAAACTGAAATCAACACAGAGCAGGTTACAACAGCAAACCAGTTAAAGAAACAGGTTTAAAACATACCTGTTGCGCCATTGGAGTTTCAATTCCATTCTTCAAATTTGAAAATAGTTGGTATGAGTAAATGCAGTAATGCAAGAGCAAAGGAGTATGAACCATAGCTACAGAACCTGACCTGAGAACAAATCTTCTTCTCCTTTAAGCATTGAGTTGGGATTCAGAGTGGTGGTCCTCGTGCTTTGGGAACTGCAGTTCCCTTACTAACCGCTCGTGTTTGGGTGCTCTGTGGTGGAGACGGTGCTGTGTCAACTGGAACTGGGTTACTATCTGCCGGGGTTGGGGTTAGAAGGGGTGTAGCTGGTTCTCTGTCCAACTGGGTAGGGGTACAATCTGCGAGAGTCTGGGTTATGTGTGGTGGATCTAGTCCTTGGGCAAGTACAACCGTGGTTCTATCTGCATCAACTGGTAGCACTATCTTTTCTGAAGACCGTGTTGTTACTCCCTTAGATACTGCCATCACGCTCTCCAATTCAAATGGCTGATAAACAAGAAAAGTAATTGAAAGTATAGACATTGTGATAGACAGGTGCAATGGATAGTGGGGAATAAAAGAGGGCATGAAATAATTCATATTTATGTTGTCTAACTAAACAGGATAGCATGACACAATTTCACATATATGATGGCTAACTAAACAGGATAGCATGACACAATTTCACATTATGATGGCTAACTAAAAAAGATGGAAAGACATAGTTCAAAATATGAGACTATGTAAACAGGATGACATGACATAACTATATAATGTGTTTATTAAATAGGTTGGCATGCCATAATTCACATACATTCATGGATAGAATGCCATAATTCTAAATATGATGACTGTAAACACTAAACAGGATGAGATGATATAACTATATGATGTCTTTATTAAATGGGTTGCCATGCCATAATTCAGATAGATGATGTGTATGTACTATGTAAACATGATGGCATGATATAATTCAAATATATGATTTATATAGTAAGCAAGTAAGCAGATGGCAATCTATATATGATGTAAAAACTAAGCAATGCAAGACAACATGCATGACATGGGTAATATAACCTTGCCAAGTTTGAGCATAGACCTCAGGGGGGAAATAGGACTGGTCATCAGTCTCTGAATCCTCCTCTGAGGAGCTCTCTATAGCCAGCAAGTTGTCTGCTTTAGCAGGTAGCATTGTCTGCTCTGAATACCTTGATTTCACTCCAGATACTTCCATCACCGCTTCAAATGGCTGATGCACAGGAAGAGTAGTTGAATATACAAATGTTGTCGACAAATGGAACACGTAATACAAAAAAATGATAGCATGATATAATTCACATACATGATGATTGGCTAAACAGCATGGCATTGCATAATTCACATATATAATGCCTTTGCAACAAGATAGCATTGTATAATTCACATATATAATGTCTTTCAACAAGATGGCAATGCATAATTCACATATATGGTAATTAGACACTGAACAGGTGGCATTCACACAAAGCATGTCTAAACTAATCAAATGGCATAGCAATGCGAGACACCATACGCACGATATGAGCAACATAACCCTGCCAAGTTAGAGCATACACCTCGGGGGGGATAGGACTGGTCATCTGTGTCTGAATCCTCCTCTGAGGAGCTATCCGTAACCAGGGAGATATGCACTTCGTCAGATAGCATAGTCTGCTCAGAAGACCTTGTTTTCACTCCAGAATTTGCCATCACCGTGTCAAATGGTTGCACACGAAGAGCAGTTGAATGTACTAACATTGTTGACGAATGTAATATGTAACGAAAAAAAGGATGGCCTGATATAATTTACATATAAGATGACTGGATAAGCAGGATGGCATTGCAAAATTCACATATATGATGCCTGGCTAAACAAGGTGGAGTTGCATAATTCACATAAACGATGAACAAACTAAACAGATGGCATTCGCACAAAGGATGTCTAAACTAAGTAGATGACATATTTTATGTATAAAGTAAGCAATGCAAGACACCATATGCATGATATAACCAACATCAGCATGCCAAGTTAGGGCGAAGACCTCAGGGGGTAAATAGGAGTTATCTTCTCCTTCTGAATCCCCCTCAGAACAGATATCTTCCTCTCGATTACAATCCGAAATGCGTGGACGGGGGGCTGCCTTTGCACCTACCATGGAGAAACGTTTGAAATTATATTGCCACGCAAGGCTCATCTCTTTTGCTCTACATGTTCAGTTCCATTGTTTACAATAACTGTCATGCATAGGAATAAAACATAGTGAGATTATGTAAGGAGTGCATGCAGAAATCCAGAGTGATGGTAGCAACCTGTGGATAGACCCAAAACCAATAATAGCAGGCAGATAATGGCTTCAGTTAATAAATACAAATAATGGCTTCTTTACTATTTGTTTCCCACCGAACATGAAACTCATAGTAGACACCGGAGATTAACCAGATAGTAGATAGATACTATTGATAGTGGCCCCGATATGTACCCCACAACCATTTAAAAACTCAAGTTTGACCATTAGTTTGGAGCTGACTTAGAGTCTAATCGGTGAACAGGACAATAAAGTAGCATGTAATATTAAGCGATGCATAACGTAAGCAGACACGAAAGAGTGCGACCTCTCTTGCGGACCCGTGTAGTCCTCGAGGTCATCTGCTCAGTTGATGATGGTAATGCAGTTTTCATGGCTGCCAGCGGTGGGGAAGAAGATCTGAGGTGGCGAAAGACAGTCTGGAGGCTGGATCCCTACTGTGCTGGACCCTTCTGTCGTTGGAGAAGCCGAGCTGGGGTGGACGACGGCGCAGCAGGAGCGGGACATACCACGCAAGGTTTTCTTTGACAACTATCTGTAAGAGAAGTAATTCTGTAAGGGCTTGTTCGAATTGGAGGATTCCAACAATGCAGGGATAGGAAATAGATAGGAATAGGATAGGAATGCACGTGCAAAACAGAGAATTTAAAAACATAAGATTTCTGCCAATCTGGGTGTTTGATTCACAACAATTGGAAGATCACAGGATGCAAAGAAGCATGGTGAGATTAAGTCAAACCACAAGAAAATGTACGGTTATAGTGCTATCATGCTACTATCTCCTAGTCTTGTGCTTCATGAATAGGAATTTGAAAAGGAGGACAAGTGAAAATTAAAATTCCTACTTTTTTTCTTTCAAGGAGACACTAAAGGAACAAATCCATGTGCTCAGTGGACAATATATATAACATGTAGAGTAAAAAAGAGATGCAACAAGTGTACAACCTCTTTGGCGAAGCCATGTCGATCTCAGCGTGATTGGGTTGGCCGGTGAGGATGCTCCGGCTGACTTTGCTGTCGGAGGAGGGGAAGAAGATCTTAGGCGTCTGGAGATGGAGCTTGAGGTACTGCTCCGCTGTGATGGAGGGTTTCGTCGTTGGAGCAGCTTCGGTGAGTTGTACGACGTCGAGGATGAAGCAGGACAAGAGAGACAACGAACAATGTTAACCTGAGTGGAATTCTAATAGCATCTCCAATACATGACGTAAAATACATAACCACAAAGTGCTAGATGTAAAATACATCAGCCGCTCATCTCTGAACTTAACTGTCAAAACTGAACTTAACTATCGAAACTGAACCTAACTGTCGAAACTGAATTTTGCTGTCGAAACTAAATTTTGCTGTCAAAACTGAACGCACTAGCAAGGTGAGGCTACACGTCGGTCAATTGACTTTTTCATCTCTGGTCAGTCGATTTTGTAGTCGTTGGATACGAAATCAAGGGCATGCAGTTCATCTTCAACCTCCACCCCCTGAGCTGCCAGCCACCACCGACCAAACAGCAGCCCCCCGCCACCCACGGCCAGCACTGCGCCGCCCCGCCCTTGCCAAAAACACTCCCCACCGCCGGTCCGCCGCCGCCCCGGCCATCCCTCTAGGCCCCCTTGTGCCGAGCTTTTTCTCCGACGATCCCCACGCCACCGCCCCGCCAACGCCCCGCCACCGCCGGCGACCACCGCCCCCATCCTGAACCCTAAGATAGATAGTGGGGTACCTCTCCGGCGAGCCCCCCTCCCGGCTGCGGCTGGTTCTTCCTTCACCCCGGCGAGCCCACCCCTTGGAAATCGACTGACCCAAAAGTCGATTCAGTCGACTGAAGTGTAGCCAAATCGGAGCAGCATCGCAAGCAAGAGCAAGAGCGAGAGCAGCAGCGCGAGCAAGAGCAGACCAGGCAGGGGACCGAGAGCAAGAGCAGAGCAGCAGCGCGAGCGAGAGCTAAAGCAGCAGCAACTCCTACTGATGTGGACGTCGCCATCGAGGGAGCGACGCCGGGGAGGAAGTGGCCGGCGATGCTACCGTGGATGGAGCCGCGCCGTGTCGGCTCAGGACCGAGCGCCGGCAGCACCGTGAGATCGAATCAAGAAGAAAATGCGGCGATTAGTGTACAACCTCTTTGGTGGCGCCGATTAGGCTGCAGCTTCATCCGAGGAAACAGTGATGATGATGCTCTTCCGGTGGTGCAGGTGAAGACAGCGGTGTGGGAATGGAGGTGGCGCGAAAGACGAGGGGAACGTCGGGGCACCTCCTTGGAGGTGGAGGACGGGATGGCTGAACCGGCGGGACGATGAGATCGACAACGGATCCTTATCCGGTACGATGGATGAGGGACGTCGAGGTGTTGCTTGGACGACGTCGTCGGGGAAGAGGCTCCGGCTGGGTGGCGGAAGGAGCAGGGTGTGGGGTTTCGTCGCGGGGTTTTCACGGCCTTGGTGTACGAATGGGTGGGCGGGTGGGATGGCAGTGGGGAACCACGGCTTAGAGATGCGCTTGTCCGAAATGTGGGGTAAGTTACGAAATTACTCCCCACCGATTTGAGGCGGTTCTTTTGGTTCAGGGGTACCACAGGCATTTCGCGTGTCGGGATTTCACAGGAGGTGGGAGTTTTCGCGCGTGTTGTAATTTCAGAATAGCAAGGCGCGGGTTGAGATGGAGGGAGTTGTCGGAGCACAACGAGACAAAGATATATCTTAAATATTTCGGGCTAACAAGGTGCGGGTTGAAATTTTCGGACAAGCCTAACGTGTACTGTACCAAATCAATGCGCACTACAAATGTCATTCAAAACTTTGAATTCATGTTATGTTCAATTAAAATATTTCGCTACGTGTATAATGCATCCAACGTACTACTCAAATGAACGTTTTAGTGCATTCCAAACGTATATACTACCGCTTCAATATGAACTAAATTTGAATAAGATCTACAGTAATGATTGTTGTGAAGTCAAAGCATTTGAATTCGTTTCTTTGTTTAAATAAGATCTACAATCATCATTATTGTCAAGTTAAACCATCGTTTGTGTATTATCTTCACAGCACACCACATGATCAGTATCGAGTTACATATGAACTATGTGTACTATATGAACTCGAACTAGATTTTTTGAATCCACTTTATTTTGATTTCAAATCACATTACATTTCTAGCTCTAGCTAGATCTTCATAATCTAAACCATGTCTCATATGTATAATGTGTTTATCACATTATGTATGGTGCCCCGCCCCCTACGCCTACAAGTATTTAGATGTGAGTTGCAAACACCACACATTGCCACAAATTCAAATAAAATGTGAGAATGTTCCATATACAGTATTGTTTAGATTGCTCGATATTTAGTTGTAAGCTGCAAACGCCGCACATTATCACAAATTCAAATAAAATGTGAGATTGTTTGATGTATAGTATGGTTTAGATTGTTCGGCATTTAGCTGTGAGTTGCAAACGCCATGCATTATCACATTATGGTATAACATCTGCACAGCACGTGTATCACCGCTATATTCATGCCTGCAATGTTTAAAACACTATGATCTCCTATTCAAATATATGAATCCGCTTTCATATCAAATTATGATCTTTGTTAGTCTCTTACACCCACACAATCCTCTAACTTTTGTAGCTACCACTAACTTTCTCTCGTGCATGCACACGCCCTCCTCGCCCTCCCCCTCCCTCGGCATTCTATCCACCAGGCACATTCATTTTTTTCTTTAGGTCGTTCTCCCAGAGTCTCCACAACTCCTTTCCGACACACACCGATCGATAAACCTCTCCAGCGATGCCTGCCTACAGCGTACACGCACAACTTCAATCTCCTCCTTTATGTGTCCTTGCCTCGTGTCTCTCATATGATCAGACACACGTGTAAACTCTCACCCCTCTTTTAATCGATCTCACAACCGCACACTCCTCCCCCTATCTAGCTAGTAGTTGGGCCTCTCGCACCACCTCCTAGCTCCATTCTCTCTGTCTATCCGTCTCGCTGGGCCTTATTTGCCTCTAACAAATGGACGTACACCGACCGATCTCTCGCTATACATATAGCCAGCTAGGTCCTTATAACTCGTTTTTACCCACACATCGATCGATCTACCTCATTAGTTGTGTCTCTCCCTTCCTCCGACAAACAACAATTGATCTACCAATCTAGTTAAGTTTGCTTACCAAACACATGGTTCCCCTTCATCATCCATGGATGCGTCCCGACGGATCTATCACGCACAGGCACACATAGAAACACATCCCCACTCTTATTGATAACATTGCAGTTCCACCCTCAGTT
This sequence comes from Triticum aestivum, assembly GCF_018294505.1. Lineage (NCBI taxonomy): Eukaryota > Viridiplantae > Streptophyta > Magnoliopsida > Poales > Poaceae > Triticum > Triticum aestivum. The sequence continues at coordinate 258,745,396 of NC_057810.1, forward strand.
TGTCTAGTAGGCCTCTCCCAACATCTCCGAGAAGCAACTCCATCACCCATCTAGCACTCTACCCCTCTCCCTCCCTCTCCCTCCCTCTCTCTCTCCTCTCTCTCTATCCCATCATATTTCCCATCCTTCAGTTATGTATGGATGTCGACCGATCTCCCTCAAGACATAGCTGGGTCTCTCCTTCTCAACACATATACGAGTCCCACCCCCTCCCCCCCACACACACCGATACATCAAGCGCTCTAGTCATGTCTCCCTTCCACACACAAACTTGACATGTGCCCTCTAATGTTCCGGTAGGCCAGTCGCCCTATATCTTTGACTTGTACACACACGCACAATTTCAATGGCTCTCTTCATCGATCTCGCACCCACCGATACTTGATCCTCTCTTCGACTCTATCGATAGCTATGACCCCTCCATCTCTTCTCGTGGATTGCCTGACCCTCTATGCATGATATGGATAGGCCTCCATTTCACACACATTGCACGCAAAATTTTGTTTGAGATGTCGTCGACACATATTCCCACAAATAATTCACGAAATCAACCCCCCACCCCACCCCCACCCCCACCACAAAACAAAAAACACTCACGAACGCGGTTTGTACCTCTCACACACACCCACATAGGTGGGGGGCGTGCACGAAGAGAAGAGGTGCATGCACGGCGCACGTACTCCCGTCTCTTTCCCAACCACACCCGCGTGGGTACACGGTGGAGCTCATTTTTGTACGAAAAAGGCAACCCACGCGGTAATTTGGCACGTGTACTGGTTGTCCACTTGGTGGAGGGAGGATCGTCTACCACGGGTGAACAAACAAATTGCGACTTGATGCGTTATGTTAAATTAAAAAAAGAGGCAAACCATGTGGGGCCTACCTTAGAGGCAAGGCTCTATACACTGGAGTACTTTTGATGTGTCCCGTCAACTCGCAGAATGAGGAGAAGCTTGCTTAGTACGCCGTCTCCCCCGCCCACGGGCGCGGTAGCTCGCAGGATGAGGTGAAGCTTGCTCCTCCCTCGCCCATGCGTGCGGTGGCTCGTAGGACAAGGAGAAAAATTTACTACTCCCTCCGTTTACTCCTCGTCCCTACTACCTTGGTTATAGAGATTATATCATATTGTTTGGAATATATATGTCCTTTAGTAGATTTCAATATGAACTACTAGTACATACTCCAAACACTGATGTATATAGACGTATTTTAGAGTGTACATTCACTCATTTTGCTCCGTATGTAGTAGCACTCTCCCTCGCCCCTCGACCCTCGCCCACGTGGTGGACGTGCAGCAATTCATTCAGTCTCATATAGCCAGAACGATATATACTGCACTACCATTATTGCTCGACTTCCTGAAGAGGCGAAGAGCCAATCACAAGGTTAATATTTTGGAGATGCCAAGCGCAAGGTTATAGGAGAACGAGTAGTAGGTGCCGCGTCATTTATAAATAATTTTTTTCTTCAATGGCACGTACGCAATATGATAGGTTCATATGGAGAGAAAAGGAAACCGCTCCACTATATACATAGTCAGGACGGGAAATCCTACACGGTTGCTTGCTGGGGTTGCTCTCTTCACACCTTCTCGCACAAAACGACTGTGGCCACATCTCTAACATCCCGGCGGATCATGTCCGCTTGGGGAAGGGGTGGATGCTTAGTGTAGATGCAGTGGCCATCGCCGGCGGCGAAAACCCACTGTCGGCACGTCCCGATCAGGGGTCCCTGCCGTTCTCTCACAAAGCCGGTGAGGTTGCCTTCGTCCCTTCCTCACTGCCCCAACATGGGCAGTTGCCGCCTCCCGCCGCCCTCCTCAAGGTTGAGCTACGTCCCTCAGGTACAACTCCCTTTACAGCCGGCTTGCACCACTGCTCCAGCTGCCCACATCACTCCCTGTGGATATTTCTCTACTTCTTTGCTCCGCACATACCTGATACCTCTACTGGCTTCTACGTACTATATTTGTGATGAGTTTATGTCTCATCAACTAGTCATAGTAATCTTATTCTAATCACACTTCTTCAATTTCTTTGCCACAGGGATGCTCATCTCGATTTTGGTGAAACTGCACAAAATGATCTGATGGTCAAAAGGTTGCAAACTTCATTTATTAGGAAGCTCGAACGTTGCCAGCAAATTGAAGCCTGGTCAGGGTTCACAGTTCAAGGGCTAGGGACTGCATGGATGGTTTTTTTGTTTAGCTGCCTCTGTTCCAAAATAAGTGTCAACTTTAGTAGTAGTACAACTTTGTACTAAAGTTTGCACAAAGTTGAGACACTTATTTTGGAACGGAGGGAGTACATATTTGCTATGATCTATCAATCATTGAGATGCAATAGCATGCATGTTAGTCTCCTTTGTATTTGATGAAATGTTGCAACGGGAAACCTTGGACGCAAGATACATGTAACAGGAGCTGGAAGCTTCATAGCATTGTACAAATTTATCTTGCTGATAAATTGCAGTACGTACTAGTACTATACTAGTACTTCCTTCGTTCCTAAATATAAGTATTTGTAGAGATTTCACCATTAACCACATGCAGATGTATATAGATGCATTTTAAGTGTAGATTCATTCATTTTGTTCCGTATGTAGTTCACCTAGTGGAATCTCTACAAAGACTTATCTACTAGTAATAGCTAGCCCCCACTACTAGGAATTCTCTATCATCTCCTTGAGCCACATCATCAAAATTGATGTAGCCGTTAGATGAAGTAAATCAGTCATAATAGCCGTCTGATCTAGATGTTGAGAGGCTCCACACTAAGCCACATGCAAGCATGCAGAAATACCGTGGCACATGCATGTGAGTGGGTTTTAAATCACATCAACATGTCTGCATGCAAGCATGCACCGGTAGCATGCATGTAAGTGAGCTTTTAAGTCCCATTAACATGTCAAAAAGAAAAATATAATCCCATTATGCAGTAGGAGTTGGCTGATCTTTTTTCCTTACGTGGGATGATCTAAATGATGATGGGAGTTTATTTAGTTTGGCTACCACATTTGTCATGCGGTTATAGATTTTTTTAGTTCTATGAAATTGATAATTTTGCGCAGAGAGATATACCGCTCTTCCGCGGCAACGAGCGGGGACTCATCTAGTAATATTTAGGAACGGAGGGAGTACTATGTAAAGAGTTAGGTGTCGCACGGTGATAGTGTGAGGTGGGACATGTAATCACTAAGCCTGCGTGTTTTCACTGCTCTTGCACTCCTCCGCTGTAAGAATGGAGAAAATTGTAATCTACTACCTCCTTTCGCCGAAAGCGTGGGACATCCAACAGTCCTACCACCTTAGTAATAAAGACCAATGAGCCGTCAAATCACATAGACCCAGCAGTAAGTTGGACGGACGAAACAACCATCACTCTTGCGCCAGTGAGAGGTCGCGTCCGCTCTGCCCGGGCATGAATGCGACACCGATTCTTTGGAGCGGCGCTGACCGTTTCGGGCGGGAAGCGCGTGCGGGCGGTGAAGGGGCTTTGGGTGGGCCAGGCTGGTCAGGAGCGGGCATGGCAGCTGTCCGCATGTCCCTACCGGACACGCCCGGAAACGAGAGGATGCACCGACTCTCACGGCTAAAATCATACACTACACACCATATCTCTGTAGGAGTAGGTCGATCTGTCGCACTCTCTAACACACACATGCTGTTAAACACACACACGCACACGCACGCACCTTGGTCCCGTTGCACCTTCTAACGTGGCTTATTACACCTATACGAAGGGAGTAGTAAGTATATGAGATACGGTGGCACACTGACTTAAGTCGAATACAAGTGCCCAAAATTTGTGTGCATGTTATAATAAGGATTCACTTAAAATAGTACGTGAGCGAACATAGGGATCAATTGGACAGTGTTCCCGACCAGTAGCAAGATGTGTGAGGTAGTAAGATACACCGCTGGCGCCTTTAATTTTTCTTATTAATTTGTTTGTTTCACCCTCTGACTGGTGGGACCCAATGTACTACGTGGAGAGAGGTAAGGTGACTAAGGCTGCATTATTTCTGCACCACTGTGGATAGTCTTACCACCAAAGCCACATGACACGATTATGATTGAAATCCTAATGACTCCCACACACACAAAAAAACACGGCATGCCTGTCACACGAATGCAGGAATGTATAAAAGGTTATTTTCCTCTCGTTGAACATAACGGGAGGGTTGTGTAGCTGGTTAGCCTGTTCGCTCATCAAACTTGAGGTCTCGGGTTCGATAACTACACTTGAGCATAATTTTTGCCAGGAGGATTCTTTGACTGGTCAAAATGTTTTCTAGGGTTTGCACGCTTCACACTCTCTCTCCAGTATATATATACACGCTGGAGCCTCAGCGCTTGTAGTTGCTCTCTTCACACTCTCTCGCCCTCTTCTGCTGGAGACTCAGTGCTTGTAGTTGCTCTCTTCACACTCTCTCGCCCTCTCCAGATCTAAACAAGACTTCATTGGCCTCTCTCTCCCCTCACTGCTGCTCAAAGAGCTGGCAGGATCCGTCCGCCGGGAAGGGAAGGAGGCTTAACGCTGTCGCCATCGGCGAGGGAGGGAATCCACTACCGGCGCTACTGTTCACTTTCCACCCAGCGGCGGTGCAGGAGGTCCTCCGACCCCTTCTTCTTCGCCGCCGTCCCGTCGCCCGCTGAACCACGCCCCGAGAACCTTAAGGTATATTTTACTTACTCCACATGCATTGCTCTAGCTGCATGTATACCATGAATCTTGGACGTGGTTTAAAGAGGAAAGGAGTGGGGGAAAGTAGTGGGAAAAGTTGTATATAGCATGAATCTAGGACGTGGTTCAAAGAGGAAATGAAGGGGGAAAGTTGTATAGCATGAATCTAGGACGTGGTTCAAAAGAGGAAAGGAATGGGGGAAAGTAGTGGGGAAAGTTGTATCGCATAAATCTAGGACGTGGTTCAAAGAAGAAAGGCAGGGGCGAAAGTACTAGTTCAAAAAGGAAAGGAAGGGCCAAGGCTGTAGAGTTTGAGCAGGACTAGATTTGCTGCGCTCACATAGGGAAAGGTGTCTAAAGATAACAAAACTGGGACCAACACAAATATGCTCCTTGGTTGTTTGTTCCTTGTTGCAACAGACTGTGCATGACCACAGTACATCGGTAGATGCACATGGTGCTGGTGCGTCCACTGTCTCGTGCAACTCATTAGCTGTTAATCTATGGCCCTGTTTGGTTAAAAACTCCCTAGTCCCTACCTGCTTGGTTCCAGGGACTAAACATGGACTAGAGGTTATTAAATGACATGATAAAAGACCATGTTACCCCTAGTAATGAACTAATAGAACCAAGGTGCGATGCATGGCAGGGGCAACTGTTGGAAAAAGTCCCAAAAAGACTCCCTCGGGGTCTTCTTTCTTTAGTCCCAAATGCCCACTTTTAGTCCCAAAAAGTCCCTCCTGTTTGGTTTAGATGTGACTGACATGGAGTTTTTTTAGTCCCTACACCAAAATGTCCCTGTAAACAAACACCCTCTAATAATGTCGCTAGAAAATTGATGCAATGCCACAGTTAAAAGAAAATTACATGTTTAACGAATTTTACTGTTAATATAATCTCTATGTTAATATTAATCAATGCCACCGTTTGAGAAATGCTATTGTCTTGCTTTCTTTCCCATTTAGATAAGGTAGATGCTTCTTTTTGTTGGCTTCTGTGTCACCACCGTTATTGACCACTAATTGTTTCCTTTGCACCTCTGTGTAAACAAGGTTATCTACTTCACCTCGTTGCCATTGTGACCTTTTGTTGCATTGCACAAAACACTTTTGTTTTAAGAGTGTTTTGTGTAGTTCAACCAAAATGTCACACCGACAATGTTGCTTGATTGCTTGATCTTAGTGGAACCGCACAAGAGGAGATACTTCCTATCCGTTAAGGCGAATTTGGTTCACATATTCTTCTTGTGAGTTGTTTGAATTCCGCATCATGAGAGGTCGGTACTAGCCTTCTTTCACATGATTCTGCAGTGTGCTTTCATATGTTGTGCTACTTGTATGATAATGTTGCTTGATTTTAGTGAACTGCACAAATGGAGACGAGACTTCCAATCTGTATGTGCACCGTAATATTCCATTGAGGTAAGATAAGGATATTTCACAACTGTTGGCCTGTATTTTGCCACTTTCATCAGAAAATTAAGTTGAGTACTATACTTGTGCTCCCTAATTGACATGCCAAATCTTACATTGAAGGCGAAGCTTGTTTGTTATTGAACCAAGTGATGAAGGGGAAGAACAAGAGGAAGAAAAACAAAAATCAACTCCCGGTGCTGTAATGAAGCACTAGAACTGTGATGACACAACTAATGATATAGTTTTGCATCTTAATTTATTGCTCTGGCTGGAACGAGCAATTGTTTTGCCACTGATTTGATGCCATACGTAATTATCTCTACTTGTGCAAACATGGATCTTCTTTGAAGATACCATATATTTTAGTGGAACTGCACAAGAAGATGTTGGAAACATTAAACTAATCGAGGAGTATATAGTAAGCATGGCCACCCCCGTAGATAGCAACAGATGGTTCCCGAGAAGTGCTTCATCTGTATGCTCTACACAATCAACCTCCTGACAAATGTTGGTACTCACCCACTGATTTCATCCATATGATTGAGCTTTGTCATCTCTATTGGTGTTGTGCTACTGTTTAGATAATGCCATGAAAAACTGGTATTGTCCTTGAGAAGTGCTTTATCTGTGCTGTTTTAAATATTTCCTTTCCTTTTTTCGAGCAAACAGGGATCATCTTCCTCTGAAGAAGAATATGGAGTACGTGAAGTGACTAGTTACGATTATGCCAGGATGAAGAAGCCATGTGTATCTTCTCATCAGAAGGAGCAATTGAAGGATGGTTACATTACTCCCCACAAGACCAAACTAACTTCAGCTCAGAAGGACTGACAAATCTCCATTTTTTGCTGTGATGCGCGAGTACAATGTTGTTCTAGGATTCTTTCTGGTGAGTTCCATTTTTCTAAAAGTGTGCTCTACATGGACCATATATGTGCCTGTTGAAACTGTCAATTCATAGTACAGTTTGCTTTATACTAATCACTTTTTTGTATTTGTGCAAATAGGGGTGCTCAGCTTGATTTCAATGGGAACTGCACAAAATGTTCATGAATACATCGAATCATTCATTTCCACCACAAGAAAGGAGGTGCCCATAAGTTCAAGGCGTTGCAACATATAATGGCGAAATCATACAAGCTACGCGCGAATTTGGTTGATTTTGGTGGAACTACACAAAAAGAACAGTTAGTTTATTTAGCACGAGGTGCCATGTCAATGTTCGAACTGATGGCAAACCCAGCCCATTCCACAATCGTAGGCATTTGATATTTTGGAATGGGACAACCTTGTCAAATTTTGCTCATTGATTTTAGCAAGATATGCGTTTGATATTTTTGAATGGGACACCCTTTGCTGTCAGCAGCGGCGATCAATTTTTTCTTTATTCTTTAGTTGTGAAGTAAATATTGCCTCTGACATGTGAGTCGATGAGATGCATAATCATCGATTGTTTTGAATGTTCTCTATGAATTGCCAGGCATGTGTGTTTGATTGCAATGTACAGAAACGCTAAAAAGCTGCTCAAACTCTTTGTACTCCTTTTGTTCCTTTTTACTTCGCACATTGTGAAAGTGCATACTTTTTTGTATAAGATTGGTCAAAGTAGAGATACTTTGACTGCAGACAAAACATGTATGCAGACTAGAAAGGACCGGAGGGAGTACATGTGAAACTGCTGCAAACGTGGTGATCACCCTGGGAATAATGCTAGTACGTATTGTTTTCCATGTTCATCCAATGCTAGTGATACAGGAATTCAAACTAATCGAAATAAATTCATTCATACATGGGCGGATTTCATATAAACATGCCGGATTTCATTACATTTCATACATTCTTCAACTAAAAAGGGGTGTTTGTGGCCGAATGCATCTCCCAGATGCAGAGGCCGAGGGTCATTCTCCTTTTCGAAAAAAACTAAAAAGGGGTGCGCTGTAGGTATAATTAATTAACCGAAGCTACCCACCTGTGTCCCGCTGAGCCGAACAGAAGCTTCAATGACTTAACTGCAGGTGCAGTTGCGTAACTGACATGTGGCCTGTTGGGCCCACATGTTAGTCAGTCAACTGCACCAGCAGTTAAGTAGAAGCAGCGTTCTTCTCTAGCGCAGCTCTCTGACTCCACGTCGCCGCCAAGAAGTTAACCGGCCATCAATGGTCAACCCGCCTAGCTTGGCTTCAACCGGAGGGTAGCAGCGGTGGCCTTACTTGGACCCGAGCGGCGGTGACTGAGGGAGTCCTGGACTAGGGGGTGTCCGGACAGCCGGACTATCATCATCCGTCGGACTCCAAGACTACGAAGATACAAGATTGAAGACTCCGTCCCGTGTCCGGATGGGACTTTCCTTGGCGTGGAAGGCAAGCTTGGCGATACGGATATGTAGATCTCCTACCATTGTAACCGACTCTGTGTAACCCTAGCCTCCTCCGGTGTCTATATAAACCGGAGGGCTTTAGTCCGTAGGACACAACATACATTACAACAATCATACCATAGGCTAGCTTTAGGGTTTAGCCTCCTTGATCTCGTGGTAGATCCACTCTTGTACTACCCATATCATCAATATTAATCAAGCAGGACGTAGGGTTTTACCTCCATCGAGAGGGCCCGAACCTGGGTAAAACATCGTGTCCCTCGTCTCCTGTTACCATCCGCCTAGACGCATAGTTCGGGACCCCCTACCCGAGATCCGTCGGTTTTGACACCGACATTGGTGCTTTCATTGAGAGTTCCTCTGTGTCGTCACCGATAGGTTCAATGGCATCTTCAACTAATGACGCTGTCCAGGGTGAGACTTTTCTCCCCGGATAGATCTTCGTATTCGGCGGCTTCGCACTGCGAGCTAATTCCCTTGGCCATCTGGAGCAGATCGAAAGCTACGCCCCTGGCCATCAGGTCAAATTCGGAAGCCTAAACTTCACGGCCAACATCCGCGGGGACTTGATCTTCGACGGGCTCGAGCCAAAGCCAAGCGCGCCGCACTGTTGCGGTGGGCATGATCTAGCTCTGCCGCCGAACAGTGCCTTGGTGGCCGCACGAATCCGCTTCGGCCTTTAGTCCAGAGCCGATTGCCCAGATCGAGGATCGGTGGATGGACACCGCCTCGGGGGCTTCAACTTCCACGGCGATGGAGCCGAACGCTAATCTTGTCCCTCGCGAAACTCGTGATTCCGAGGTGCCGGACTCCTTGCCGGACTCCGGACCTCCCACGCCCCTACCAATCGAATCGGATTGGGCGCCGGTTATGGAATTCACCGCCGCGGACATCTTCCAATATTCGCCCTTTGGCGACATCCTAAATTCGCTAAAGCATCTCTCGTTGTCGGGAGAGCCCTGGCCGGACTATGGCCAGGATGGTTGGGATACGGATGACGAAGAAATTCAGAGCCCACCCACCACCCACTTTGTAGCCACTGTCGACGATCTAACCAACATGTTAGACTACGACTCCGAAGACATCGACGCTATGGACGATGATGCCGGAGACGAACAGGAACCAGCGCCTACAAGGCACTGGAAGACCACCTCGTCATACGACATATACATGGTGGACACCCCAAAAGACGGGGACGGCGAAGAAACAGCGGAGGCGGATTCTTTAAAGAAACAGCCCAAGCGCCAGCGTCAGTGGCGCCGCTCTAAATCCCGCCACAGCAAGAATGGAGATTCCAGCACGGGAGATAATAATACCCCAGCGAGTGCCGAAGATAACCCCCTCCAGCAAGACTCAGCGCAGGAGGACACAGAAGCAAGCCCTCACGAGAGGGCGGCAGACGAAGAGGTTGAGGATTATAACTATATGCCTCCCTCCGAAGACGAGGCAAGCCTCAACGACGATGAATTCGTCGTGCCCGAGGATCCCGTCGAACAAGAGCGTTTTAAACGCAGGCTTATCGCCACGTCAAACAGCCTAAAGAAAAAGCAGCAGCAACTTCAAGCTGATCAGGACCTGCTGGCCGATCGATGGACCGAGGTCCTCGCGGCCGAAGAGTATAAACTCGAACGCCCCTCCAAAAGCTACCCAAGATGCAAGCTGCTCCCCCAATTAGAGGAGGAAGCATACATACCTCCATCACCAGTGCACGATACGGCTGACCGACCACCCCGTGGTCGTGACAGAGAGGCATCCAGGCCCCCAATCAAGACCGTACCCCGGCATCGCTCCAAAAGTACGAAGCCAAGAGGGAACGCGCCGGACTTGCGAGATATATTGGAGGACAAAGCTAGGCAATCCAGATCCATCTACGGATCACGTGGGCGCCCCACGACCCATGATGAATACCGTCGCGCCGGATACAATAACCCTGGTCGGGCCGAACACAGCAGACAATGCTCCCTCGAGCTGCGTCGTGATATTGCTCAATACAGAGGCTCCGCACACCCGCTATGCTTCACTGACGAAGTAATGGATCATCAAATCCCTGAAGGGTTTAAACCCGTAAACATTGAATCCTATGATGAAACAATAGACCCCTCGGTTTGGATCAAAGATTATCTTCTCCACATCCATATGGCCCGCGGCGATGATCTCCATGCCATCAAGTATCTCCCACTCAAGCTTAAAGGACCAGCTCGACATTGGCTCAACAGCTTGCCCGCAGAGTCAATTGGGTGTTGGGAAGACCTGGAAGCCGCATTCCTCGACAACTTCCAGGGCACGTATGTGCGACCACCAGACGCCGATGACCTAAGCCACATCATTCAGCAGCCAGATGAATCGGCCAGACAATTCTGGACACGGTTCTTGACAAAGAAAAACCAAATCGTCGACTGTCCGGATGCAGAGGCCCTCGCAACCTTCAAACATAACATCCGCGATGAATGGCTAGCCCGGCACCTGGGACAGGAAAAGCCGAAATCCATGGCAGCCCTCACATCATTAATGACCCACTTTTGCGCGGGAGAGGATAGCTGGCTAGCTCGCAGCAACAATCTTCGTAAAAATTCTGGCAGTCCGGATACTAAGGACAACAACGGCAGGTCACGTCGAAACAAAAACAAACGCCGCATTAACGGCGACGATAAGGAGGATACGGCAGTCAATGCCGGATTTCGAGGCTCTAAAACCGGTCAACGGAAGAAGCCATTCAAAAGAACCACTCCGGGTCCGTCCAATTTGGACCGAATACTCGACCGCTTATGCCAGATACATGGCACCCCTGAAAAGCCAGCTAATCGCACCAATAGAGATTGCTGGGTGTTCAAGCAGGCAGGTAAGTTAATTGTCGAAAACAATGACAAGGGGCTAAACAGCGATGACGAGGAAGAGAGGACAGAAGGGTTTCCCCCCACAAGTGCGGACGGTGAACATGATTTACGCAACCCATATACCCAAGAGGGAGAGGAAGCGCGCACTAAGGGACGTCTATGCGATGGAGCCAGTCGCCCCGAAGTTCAATCCATGGTCCTCTTGTCCGATCACTTTCGATCGAAGAGACCATCCGACCAGCATACGCCATGGCGGATTCGCCGCATTGGTTTTAGACCCAATCATCGATGGATTTCACCTCACGAGAGTCCTGATGGACGGCGGTAGTAGCCTGAACCTGCTTTATCAGTATACAGTGCACAAGATGGGCATAGACCCCTCAAGGATTAAACCTACAAAGACAACCTTTAAAGGTGTCATACCAGGTGTGGAAGCCAATTGTACGGGCTCCGTCACATTGGAAGTGGTCTTCGGATCCCTGGATAATTTCCGGAGCGAAGAGTTAATCTTCGACATAGTCCCATTTCGCAGCGGCTATCACGCTCTGCTTGGACGAACCGCGTTTGCAAAGTTCAACGCGGTGCCGCATTATGCATACCTAAAGCTCAAGATGCCAGGCCCTCGCGGAGTCATCACGGTCAACAGAAATACGGAACGCTCCCTTCGAACGGAGGAGCATACAGCGGCTCTCGCGGCAGAAGTACAGAGCAGCCTTTTAAGGCAATTCTCGAGTCCGGCCGTTAAACGGCCGGATACTGCAAAACGCACCCGAAGCAATACCAACCAAGACCACCTGGCGCGAGCAGAGCACGTGTAGCAATGCGGCCCCAACCCCCGCCCTCGCATGATCGCAAGAACAACCCTCCGCGTACATCATTACGCTTTGGAGATACCATGGGCGCAGGGGAAGGGGCACGGTCACAATGGACCCAGAGTGCGGCTCGACCACACCAGGGGCTCGCAAGTGTGCCCCCCTTTTTTATTATCACTTTCCTTCTTTGTGTACATAGGACTCCGTTAACCAGAGGCCCTGTCCGGCGGTGAACCTACCGAACTCATGATGCAACAGCCAGGGAAGAAAGAAGGCTGCGACGAACACTCAGGTGGTCTCAATTACGAGCATTAAATTCGATTATATACACCAAGTCCACAGCTCACCCCTAGAGGGGGACATGTTTAATTAGTTCAAATCCCTTGCTTACCGCACTATTTGTATCAGTTCGCATTCATAGCAGATTTCCTTTAATAAATAATGCAGCACTTTTCGACGGCAATTGCATTACTTTTTATATATATATGTTCATTACATGACATCTTGCACCCGTATATTTTGGTACGGCCGAATACACCAGGGGCTTATGTTCCCCACATTATGGTGTGATAAGTCCGAACACTTTCATAAGTGCAGCACCCCGAACTTATAACATTATATGAATCAGCTCTGAATCATGTCTTGGGTCAATAGTTGGGTTTGCCTGGCTCCCACGTTTTGGTGCCTTACGTTCCATTCTGTCGGCTAAGGTGGCACTGGGAGAACCACTGCGATTGCGCCCCGGTTGAGCCGGGCGAGCGCCTCAGTGGAGAAAGCTAAAACTGACCGGCATGATAAGGCGAGAGACTGGTCGCTGTTCGAGAGGTTTTTTTTCGGGTCCTTAAAGACTCACGCCGCTTCGAGCGAAGTTCCGGACAATGTCCGACGAAGGCGTGGATAGCGCCCCGGATTCGGTCTTCCGAATACCAGGGGCTTCGCCGAAATTTAAAATTATAGAATTCTATGGCTAAGTGAGAGTGTTCAAGCATTATAAGTCCGGTTGCCTTGTTCGTTGTGTTGAGCGCCTCCCTAGATGGACCCAAAAATGGGAACAAGAGTGCTCAAGTTTATCCCGAACACCCCAGCACTCGCGGCTCGGGGGCTGAAGCCAACGACTTGCCATCTCTCAGATTTTATAAACGGCCGCACAGAAGGTAATATTTTAAATTAACCAAGCGTTGCTAAAGGCGCATATGAACGAAGTTTTCCGTGCACAGGATAATACATAGCGAATTTACTCAAAGATTACATTTCTGGGGCACTCATCTGCAATATCACGGGCTCCCTTCAGGACAGTTTTATAATACATTTCGGGCATACGATACTCCTTGCCCGGTGGCGGTGGGTCCGTGAGAAGCTTCTCCGCATCCAACCTGCCCCAATGCACCTTCGTGCGGGCAAGGGCCTGACGAGCACCTTCAATACAGGCGGAGCACTTGATGACCTCCACCCAGGGGCACGCATCCACCAGCCGCCGCACGAGGCCGAAGTAGCTCCCAGGCATGGCCTGTCCAGGCCACAGCCGGATTATAAGGCCCTTCATGGCCTCCTCAGCTACCTTGTGGAGTTCGACCAGCTGTTTCAGCTGGTCGCTTGGGGGCACTGGATGGCCGGCCTCAGCGTACTGAGACCAGAAGACCTTCTCCGTCGAGCTCCCCTCCTCGCCACGATAGAATGCGGCGGCATCGGACGCACTACGCGGCAGATCTGCAAACGCCCCTGGAGAGCTCCGAATGCGGGTAAGTGTCAGGTAGTTTACATTAACATGCTTGCTTTGCATGAAAAATGCCTTACCCGCTGCTATCTTCTTTACATCTTCAACCTCCTGAAGGGCCTTACGGGCCTCGGCCTTGGCGGACTTGGCACTTTCGAGAGCTGAGGCAAGCTCGGACTCTCGAGTCTTGGAGTCACGCTCCAAACTCTCATGCTTCTCCATGAGAGCCTGGAGCTCTTGCCGTACTTCCGCCACCCGGGCCTCCTGCTTTTCTCGCTCTGCCCGTTCCGCGGCCGCACTGCGTTCGGCCGCGGACACAGCCTCTTTCAGGGTTGCCACCTTGTTCGTGGCCCCTGCAATACCCATATTGTCCTTGTTAATTTTATTGCAACCAAAATCCTTTTCTGTAAGGTAATTATTCAAAGCGGTGTTACTCACCTTCTTTGTCCTTGAGCTGCTTCTTGGCATGGCCGAGCTCTTGCTCGGACCGTTCGAGCTCCTGCTTCAACACACCAACCTCCGCAGTCAGTGCGGTAGAGGTCAGCAGCACAGCCTGTAAACCCATATTGACATATTTTAAGCAACCCTGCGTATATCTTGTTAGATCCTCAGTCCGGCTTTTCTTTCCGAACACCGAACTGAGCATCAGGGGCTACTGTCTATGCGGTATTACATTACATAACTTTAACTTCTTACCTCAAAGCCTGTTAGAAGGCTGCTGCAGGCTTCGGTCAGCCCGCTCCTGGCAAGCTGAACCTTCTGAATCACCGCACTCATGAGAGTGCGGTGTTCTTCCTCGATGGAAGCGCCTTTAAGCGCCTCCAACAAGTTGTCCGGTGCCTCCGGTTGGACGGAGGCCGCCGGTGTCACCGTCCTGCCCTTCTTTCGAAGGGGCCGCCTGCCGGACTCTGGAACCACTGCGGGTTCCGATGTAGAGTCCGGCGCAAAGTCCGGGAGGCTGCCTGACGGCGCCTCCGGAGCCTCCGCCTGATGGGTCCCTCTCTGGGATCCCACCTCGGCGTCCTCGTCGGCGCAGGGGGTAGAGGTAGTCGGAAGTGAATCCACATCCGACGGGGCCAATGACCCGCTTGATGAAGCGGGGAGATCATCATCGGCCGGACTACGGACAAAATGCGGCATTAGAAGGACACTACGCGACACGAAAGAAATTGCATATCAGGGATCCGGATACTTACGATCTTGCCGGACGCCTGGCCCTTAAGGGCCACTCCTCCTCGCCAACGATGGTGTTGGCGAAACTGTCCGGGGGGATAGTTCTCCCCCTCTTGGACCCTTCGGCCTCCCCTATCGGGGAAGCCTTCCTCTTCTTCTCTCCCTCCTCCGGGAGAGAATCTTCTTCCTCCTCCTCGTCTTCGGGGGAGGAGTCCGCCTCGACGTCGGACGCCTGATTGCGGGAACTCTTTCGAGTCCCTGCGGCCACCTTCTTCGCCTTCTTCTCCGGCACCACGTGCGGTGCCGGAACCAGCAGCCCTGCTAGACGGGCGTTCACTGGGTCCTTTGGCATGGGAGCCGGGCTGATGAGCTGCTCGGCCTTCTCCATCCATTCCTGTCAAAGGAAAAGAGAGATTGAAACCCTCTTAGAATCAATTTGATTACCACAAGTGTCCCGTAAAGGGGTTGAATCACTTACCTCGTCAGCCGGATGCTGCGAGCAAAATCCGCGATCTTCCGTCGCGGATGCGGGGGCTTCAGCTCCCTTAAACAGCACCCTCCAGGCGCCTTCATATGTCGTATCGAAGAGCTCGCTTAGCACCTGGTGCTGTTCCGGATTGAACTCCCACAGATTGAATGCCCGTTCTTGGCATGGGAGAATCCGGCGGATGAGCATGACTTGGACCATGTCGATGAGCCTAAGCTTATTATTCACCAGTTTCTGGATGCAGGCCCGGAGTCCCGTCAGCTCCTTCGGATTGCCCCACAGCAAGCCCTTCTCTTTCCAGGAGGTCAGCTGCGTGGGGATGCCAGATCTAAATTCGGGGGCCGCCGCCCATGTGGGCTCGCGCGGCTCGGTGATGTAGAACCACCTCGATTGCCACCCCTTGACGGAGTCCACGAAGGCCCCTTCGAGCCAAAGGACGTTGGGCAACTTACCCAACATGGCGCCTCCGCATTCCGCTTGCGTGCCCTTCACAACCTTCGGCTTGATGTTGAAGGTCTTGAGCCACAGGCCGAAGTGGGGCCGGATGCAGAGGAAGGCCTCGCACACGACGGTAAACGCCGAGATGTTGAGGATAAAGTTCGGCGCCAGATCGTGGAAATCCAGGCCGTAGTAAAACATGAGCCCCCGGACGAATGGGTGGAGTGGAAAGCCTAGTCCGCGGAGGAAGTGGGGAAGAAAGATAACCCTCTCATGGAGCCCGGGGGTAGGGATGAGCTGCCCCTCGTCGGGCAGCCGATGCGCGATATCGCCGGAGAGGTATCCGGCGCTGCGCAGCTTGGTGATGTGCTCCTCCTTAACGGTGGAGGTCAACCATTTGCCTCCCGCTCCGGACATATTCGGAGAAGGTCGGGGTGAGATGAGCGAGCTTGGGCGTTGGAGCTTGAGTACGCGGAGATGGATAAGCAAAGGAGGAAGAAGGCGTAGGTGAGAAGGTAAATCCTTATCCCTTATATATAGGTGGAGGAGACTATGCGTCCCCCACCGGCCTGGTAAAACTCTCTTATCTCCCAAGCGCCACCATCAATGGCGCGGTTGGGTTACCCACGTCCGTATTGCCGAGAATCCCGGAATAAGGGGAACACGATCTCTGCTTCGTCAAGACGTGCCAAGGAAACCGCTTCGCTAAACGTGCTGAGGTGGTATAATAAAAAACGATTCAAATAAAGGCTTGGAAGCGGTGTGATGTCATGCCGCGTAAAACGTCAGCAGATTGGATTTATGTGCATTATTCTCTCTACGGTGGAATGTGGAATTTATTTTGCAGAGCCGGACACTATCCTGGTGTTCATGATCTTCTCTGGATTATTCAAGGGAGGAACCCACCTTGCAATGCCGAACATTATGCGCGCCGGACTTATCGTCATTGAAGCCTGGTTCAGGGGCTACTGAGGGAGTCCTGGGCTAGGGGGTGTCCGGACAGCCGGACTATCATCGTCCGTCGGACTCCAAGACTACGAAGATACAAGATTGAAGACTCCGTCCCGTGTCCGGATGGGACTTTCCTTGGCGTGGAAGGCAAGCTTGGCGATACGGATATGTAGATCTCCTACCATTGTAACCGACTCTGTGTAACCCTAGCCTCCTCCGGTGTCTATATAAACCGGAGGGCTTTAGTCCGTAGGACACAACATACATTACAACAATCATATCATAGGCTAGCTTTAGGGTTTAGCCTCCTTGATCTCGTGGTAGATCCACTCTTGTACTACCCATATCATCAATATTAATCAAGCAGGACGTAGGGTTTTACCTCCATCTAGAGGGCCCAAACCTGGGTAAAACATCGTGTCCCTCGTCTCCTGTTACCATCCGCCTAGACGCACAGTTCGGGACCCCCTACCCGAGATCCGCCGGTTTTGACACCGACAGTGACCTACCGTGTTCTACTCTTCCTCGTTTTCTGTGTGGCGCGGCCTCGTTGGCAGCGGGGCGGGGCCACAGCGGAGCCGGTGATGCCTCTGTCTCGTTGCCGGCGGGCGGCGCCTCACCGGAGCGGTGGAAAGCCTCCCCCATGTTGCCGGCAGGGTGGGGCCTCAGCTGAGCCGGTGATGACCTCTGCCTCGTTGTTGGCGGGGCAGGGCCTCGGCGGAGCCGGCGGTGTCCTCTGCCTCGTTGTTGGTGCCGCGGGGCCTCGGTGGAGCCGGCGGTGTCCTCTGCCTCGTTGTTGGCGCCGCAGGGCGTCGACGGAGCAGGGCGTCGTCAACGTCAGCGGAGCGGGGACTCGTCGAAGCCGGCATTGTCCTCTGCTCATCCTCGGTCTCGCCAAACAGCGCCTCGCCCGCTTCATCGCCCTCTTTGCTAGCCTCTTTGTAGACGGCTGCAGCCTCCGCCACCCGCATGCGGTACCGCCAGCGCTCGAGGCGGCCCTTGCGGTCAGAGCGGTACGAGTCGAGAAGCGCCTCCTGCTCCGCCCGCTCGACGGCGATCTGCTCCTCCGCCTGCAGGTGCTCCTGGAGGAGATGGTGGTTGTAGGCGGCGTCGGCCTGCGCCTCCCGGAACTGC
Source organism: Triticum aestivum (assembly GCF_018294505.1). Taxonomy (NCBI): domain Eukaryota; kingdom Viridiplantae; phylum Streptophyta; class Magnoliopsida; order Poales; family Poaceae; genus Triticum; species Triticum aestivum. Next base: position 258,763,416 of record NC_057810.1, read on the forward strand.
TCCTCACGCATCTGCCTCACCCTGTCCATATATTGGGCACGGACCTAGCCGATGGTCATGGTGCAATGCACTGGCGAGGATAGCGCGGAGGAGGTAGTTGGCGCTGGATCATCGACTACCATGTTCTCCATTGGGACGTCATCGTCCTCTGACTGCCTGCTGGCCAGCCGGTCGGCAGCAATGGCTGTTATCTCCTTGTGGTCCGTCGTCCGCCCGTCCCGAAGAGCGCTGGAGCGCGAGGAATCCATGGTGGGCAGTAGTGGTGTGGACAGGAGAAAGGGAACGAATGCGGATGACTGCGGCTATGGCCGGCGCAGCAGTTTATATAGCAATGGTGGGCGGGCGGAGGGACGGACGTGTGGCACCGGAGTAGCCGCCTCGGCAATCGCGTATCATTAATGTGTGCGGCAGATGGACGGACGGACGACACTTGTGTCGTTTGAAGGCGGAGCAATCGCCTGCACCGGGAAGCAAGGCGGCCGACACTGACTGTTTCGGGCGGAAAGCGCGCACGGGCAAGGAGATGACTTTACTTGGATAGGATGACAATGGGGACCCACCAGGTCCATACCCTCACGTAAGCAAGTGCCTCCTTATTATATATATATATATATATATATATATATATAAACCTATAATTTATTTTGCTTCCTCCTGGTTTCCTGACATCACGGTCCCACACCATTGTCAACCTATGTACTCCTCCTTTCCGGTTTAGGCTTATCTCAAAATTTTAGTTTTTCCATTTTATAAGGCTCAATTTGGTTGTTTTCCATCACATGTTCAGATTCCAAGGTGCATTAAATCATTACATGCAAGTATAAAGAGAAAATTGACCAATGCATGTACCTTATGCATGCATGCATTGCAATTAATGCATTGAGAAACATAATTTTTTGAGGATAACAAGAGCATTAATTAGGTGCTTTCGCAAAACTACAAAAAGTATTCCACCACTTGCCATCTACCTTGATTGGTGAGATTTTTGAATTGAGCATTATAAACTGGAAAGGAGGGAGTAGTCAATACACGAGAGAATTGCACAAGAAGCGGCCAACAGCTGGGACCAAGCAGCTCGAGTAGTATTTGTGTTTTTGAGGTGTGAGCACTACAGAGCTTTTCGATGTTTACCCCAGATATTAATTTTTCTCCTCTGAACAACAATGAAAACATCGCTGCAGGTATTAACTGGGCGGGCTGTGGCCCGTCTAGCCCAGGCCAGATATCCAGCCCAGATATTAATTTTTTTCAAGCTGAAAATGGCTAGCCCAGCTATACTTTTTTAGGAATACCCAGGCAAGGTCAAGTTGTTATTCTCCCCCCGCTGGGCTGCAAATCTTTCCTAGGAGGGATGCATTAGGCTTAGCAAGAAAATAGGCTTTAAGATATAATAAATGGAATGTAATTATAAAAACTGGGTAGTAACTATAAAAAAATGCACCAAACAGTGATTACTTTATAAAATATTATTTTTGGAATATTGAAAATTTTAATTTCATTAACTGTTGCGAGCGGAATGTTTCGTTGGATTTTTACGCAATATAAATTTATATTGAAATTGTATTTAATCTAACTAGAAATTTCGGGATAAAAATATTCGGATCCCATCAAAATGTGGGAAATTTTATTGAATTCTGTTTTGAACGGTTGGTTGAAATGGGCTGTACTTTTAACAAACTGTAAATGGGTTGTAGTAAATTTCATTAGAATTCAAAAATGGGCTACACATTCTTACAAATCTCAAATGGGCTATAAGTTCTCTGCCACACACTTCTGGCCTTACTAAGTTGACGCATCCTCTAAAAAACCAGAGTTGACGGGTATGCAAGGCTTTGTCAACTTATAGTCAACACACGGTTCTAGTAGCAGTGGCCGTTGGATGTCCATCCAACGGATGCCGTGCTTCTTCTTCAATCTCGGATATTCTAGCTTCACCCACCCAAAAAATGATTCACCTCCTGACATCTGGGGTGCACCGTTTTGGAAGCTGACCTATGGGCCTACTAAGTTGACGTACCAAGGGCTTTGTCAACTTAGTCAATATAAATGATTCTAGCTGCAGTGATGGTACGATGTCCATCCAACAGCCGTAGTGCTTCTTCACCTCTGGTCTTCTTGCTCCAGCCGCCCAAAGCAACGCCGATCGTGCCGCCTGCTCCTGCCTCCCGTGGTCGGCTGTGCTGCCGCGGAGGCCTCACCGCCCCCTACTACTCCCACCGCTGGCCAGGCCATCCCTCCACTCACCCACACCCCTTGTTATTCTGCGGCGACGGCAGCGCAGCCGAACCAGTGAACCCTCGTACTCCTCTCTGCGTGTGCATCCACTGCCGCGTCTTCCCCGGCTCCGCGTCGTCCCCTTCCTAGGCCTCGCTGTCGTCCACCGCCGTGGTGCTCTCGGCGCGGCATGGTCAACGTGGTCAAGGAACGACTTCCATCGGACGTGGACTGTACATGGAGAGGCTGACAACTGGGTCCACGGTAGCTGCAAGGAAGTGCCTCCTTATTACGCGCAAAATAATTATTCCTCCACTTGACAGTGGGGACCCACCGGACGACCGTATTTCGCAAAAAAAATGATTCGCCCCTTGACTGCTGGGACCCACGAGCTACATCTTCCTACGCAAGGAAGTGCGACCGGGAAAAAATGATTCGCCCCCCTGACTGCTGGGACCCACCAGCTACATCTTCACACGCAAAGAAGTGCGTCTGAAAAAAAACAATTTGCCCCCCGACTACTGGGACCCACCCGCTACACCTTCACACACAAGGAAGTGCGTCCGGGCAGAAAAAACGATTTGCCCCCCTGACTGCTGGGACCCAG
>NC_057810.1:258766522-258772054 GCF_018294505.1 Triticum aestivum
TGACTGCTGGGACCTAGCAGCTACACCTTCGCATGCAAGGAAGTGCGTCCGGGCAAAAAAAAAACGATTCGCCCCCCTGACTGCTGGGACCCACCAGCTACATCTTCGCAGGCAAGGAAGTGCCTGACTGTCGGGACCCACCTGGTCGAAGCGTACGTAGCGTTGTCATCCTGGTCGCGAATGTGTACGTACATACTGGTCGATGTAGAGGCGCGCACATGTCGTAGTAGAGGTGCGCACGTGTCGTAGTAGAGGCGCGCACGTAGCATGTACACGTACAGCGGCAAGGGTGCAAGAACGAAAATACGGCCACGTACGTACATACGGGCAGGGTCTCTAACGCCTATCGCGCATACGTACATGGCTGGGTCGGAATGGAGAAACAACGTCGTCGTCGTGTTCATGGGGAGCCAACCGGCTGGGTCGGAACAGAATGCGTGGTCGTGTTCATCGGGAGGGCTTGGACGGAACAGGCGATGGAAACGAGGCCTGGCGTACCGCACAATGGAGGAAACGGCCTTGTATTCGACTGTCCATGTTCGAAACGGGGTCCTCTTGATCGGGAGGGGCCTGGCGTACTGCAAAACGGAGGAAACAGACCTCCTACGGTCGAAACGGGGGTCCTGTTGATTGGGAGGGGTGTGGCATACCGCAAAACGGAGGAAAAGGACCTCCTACGGTCGAAACGGGGGTCTTGTTGATCGGGAGGGGTGTGGCGTACCGCAAAACGGACGAAACGGACTTGTGTTGGAGCGCTACGGTCGAAATGAGGGGGAGGGTGTGGCGTACCGCAAAACGGGACTCCACGGGATACTGTTCATCTCCACCGTCGACCTCCTCCAGCCTCCACGGGCTACCGTCGACCTCCTCCAGCCTCCATGGGCTCGTGTTCATCCAGCCTCCACCACGCGCTACTCCACCGGCTACTGTTCAACCACCCCTCCACGGGCACCCCTCCATCGTCTACTATTCATCCAGCCCTCCACACCACGGGGTCCTGTTCAACCACCCCTCCACGGCCACCTCTCCACCGTCTACTGTTCATCCAGCCCTCCACACCATGGGTTCCTGTTCATCCAGAGGCAACGCCACCGCTCACTGTTCATCCACCCCCCCGCAACGCTCACTATTCATCCCAGAGGCAGCATCAATCGGCTTCAGTTAGCAGCAGTAGCGAAGGAATTGCTCCATCGGGTTTAGTTAACAGCCATCAATCGATCGCTCGGATTCAGTAACGCGTAGCCTGCAGTGCAATCGCTCGGGTTCAGTTAGAGCCCAACGCCTCGCTCGGGTTTAGTTAGAGCCAATGCCTCGCACACACGAGCGTACATGTACGAGAGAAACGCGCATCGCTCCGCCCCCGACCTCCCACCGTAACCGGCAACTCCCTGAAATTTTCCTCCCCCTTGCTTCTACCACGGTTTTTTCCGTCATGGACGGCCCAAAGAATGTCATGCAGCTGCATCTCCGGCCCGCCCAGGACGAAAAGCCCATTTTCTATCATGATTTTTTGTCATAGAAGTAGGAGCCCACCACATCTATGATGATACCGGGTTTTGTCACAATTATCGTCATAGAAGTGTCATATGTATGACATAATTTTTTTTCATTCGGCCCAAAATGTCACGGATGTGTCTTTTTTTGTAGTGGTGTAAATAGGAAACAAGTTGTACCTCTCCTTTTTTTACAGGCTGTACCTCTCCTCTCAAAGCCATTGAGTCCACCATGACAAGAAACTCCAACTCTTACATCATCAAAGAATAAATTTCTTGCTGACTGCATCAATTGATGCAGCGGCCGGGGGTAATCCTCCTTTAAAAAAACAATTTCAGCATTTACATCACCTGAATTCACTTCTTGGCTGGGGACAACCTTATCTTCATCACGGAACTCGTCATCTGAGTCCCCAAATCTGTTACTAACTTGTTCACAAATCGTACTCCTAGATACAAATTCATCCCATTAGTATTCCAAGCAATCTCGGTTTGTGTAGTACCAAGGACAAGGGATAGACGGGTCAGCTTCACGAAACAAAGTTGTGTCTTGGCATTGATGGATGATTTGGGCAGCGGATGGGATGCACTATTACCCTTGGCTGCTGGGTCGAACGGCCGCAGGGCGTACCATGTGGGATGCGCTGCCGTAGCCGCTGCCTCTGGATTGGATAGCCGCTGCTATACGAACTCTTTGGGATCGATGGCTATCGTCGCCATGTATGTGCTTCATGACGCCTTTCTCCTTGCTCCAGTCGCCGATTTTAGAAACAATTGATCCCGGTTGCTTTTTTAGGAATTTGGAAGTTGATCGTACGGTGAGCAACGACGACATATTAGTAAGCACCGATTGACCGGGTAGGCAACAGTGGATGGTATAAATAAAGCAGAGAGAGGAGGAGAGATCGATCATGCGACGACATATGAAAACCAGGCATGGAGCATGCGGCAATTCCAGCTGACAGAAGAAGAAACATGTGATCGATCACGTCACGTATATATAGAAAAATACAACTGATTGATTACGTAAGTTGGGATAGATCAGATAGACATCTTCGTTGGCTTTTGTTTTCTGTTTTTTCTCGTACTATGGGAGGAGGTGTGGAGTTTTCTTTCCAAATTGTTATGTAGGTCTATTTTTCAATCTCACCCAGCAATATTTCTGAATAACGTATAACCAATGGATATAAAAAGGTGACGGATGGAGAACTATGAAAGACTTTGTCTTTTATTATTAGGTAAAGAAGAGAGGGTTAGTAGATCCAAAAATAATATCATCAACATATATTTGGCACACAAACAATTCACCATTTACTCTCTTAGTGAGCAAGGTTGAATCAATGTTACCAATCTCAAAACCTTTCTCAAGAAGAAACTTTGTCAAACATTTATAGCAAGCTCTAGGAGCTTGTTTGAGACCATAGAGAGCTTTGTGAAGTTTGTAAACAAGGTTTGGTTTCTTTCGATTAACAAAGTCAGGAGGTTGTTTTACATAAACTTCCTCCTCAATTTCACCATTTAGAAAGACAATTTTAATATTCACTAGATATAGGGTAATATCATGGTGATTGGCATAAGCAAGTAAGATGCGAATATACTTAAGTTTAGCAACGGCGGCATAGGTCTCACCATAGTCCATACCTTCGACTTGTGTGTAGCCTTGTGCAACAAGACGAGCCTTGTTGCGTATGACTTGTCCATCCTCATCTTTCTTGTTTTGGAAGACCCATTTGGTTCCCATGATATTTTGTTCATCCTTAGGCTTCTCAACCAATGTCCACACTTGGTTTGTCTCAAAGTTGTGTAGCTCTTCGTGCATAGCATTCACCCAATTGGGATCTTCGAGAGCTTCATCAACCTTCATAGGCTCAATATTAGAGATGAATGAGTAATCACTAGTACAACGAGGTGCTATACAAATGGTTTTTAACCCCTTTCCGCGAGGGCGTTCTGAACCATCACCTAGTGAGTGACTGCGATAGGGCGGTCCTTCCCACAGGACCCATAAACCATCGGGGATAGGGAGTCGTGATGCATAAAAGGGGGTGTGGGTGAGTAGAGGGATGGCCTGGCCAGCAGTGGGAGTAGTAGGGGGCGGTGAGGCCTCTGCCGCATCGCAGCCGGCCACGGGAGGCATGAGCATGAGGCACGACCGGCGTTGGTTTGTGCGGCTGGAGCAAGAAGACCAGAGGTTGAAGAAGCACTATGGCCATTGGATGGACATCGTACGGTCACTGGAGCTAGAATCGTGCATATTGACTAAGTTGACAAAGCCCTCCATCCCCGTCAACTTAGTAGGCCCACAAGTCAGCCTGCCACTATACTGGGTCCTAGCTAGCCGGGGGAGTATTCATTTTTTTTGCGCGTAATAAGGAGGCACTTCCTTGCGTGCGAAGATATAGCTGGTGGGTTCGAGCCGTCAGCGGCGGTAACATTTTTTTCGTGAAATACTGAGGCCCTTTCGGTGGGTCCCTGATGTCAGGTGGACGAATCATTATTTTGCGCGTAATAAGGAGGCATTTCCTTGCGTGCGGCCGTGGACCCAGCTGTCGGCCTCTCCACGTACAGTCCACTTCAGATGCATGTCAGTCGTTGACCATGTTGACCAGGCCGCGCCGAGAGCACCAGGGCGGTGGACGACGGCGAGGCCTAGGAAGGGAACAACACAGAGTCAGGGAAGACTCAGCAGTTGTTTCCCACGCGGAGGGGAGTACGACTGAATGAGGGTTTACTGGTTCGTCTGCCATCGCCGGAGAATAACAGCAGGTGTGGGTGAGTAGAGGGATGGCTAGGCCAGCGATGGGAGTACGGTGGGGCGGTGAGGCCTGCACGGCAGCACAGCCAGCCGCGGGGAGGAGGGAGCAGGCAGTCCCGCCGGCGCTTGTTTGAGCGGCTGGAGCAAGAAGAGCAGAGATTGAAGAAGCACGACGACCGTTGGATGGCCATCCAACAGTCACTGCTTGTGCGTCAACCTTTTTTTAGGAAAGCCTCAAATCTGTGGAAAACAGCATACATCGCATCTGCCATTATTTCAAACATTTACAGCCCATTTGCTAATTCTTAAGGTTTTTTTTGGAGCCCATATTCTTTTTGTTAGCATTACATCCCATATTGTGGCCACGGTTAAAAAATTATACGAATTTTTGCATATTTCGGTGCGGTCCAAACTGTTTTTAATCCCGAAATTTCGACTCACATTCAAACTGATTTTAAAACTAAATGTATATCAATATAAAATCCAACAAATTCTCCACGCATAAAAATTAATGTAATTTAAAATCTCGAAATGAAAAAAAAGATATTTGAAACTAATTGTCGCTTTGATGTGTTTTAAAAATGTACAACCCATTTCTCATTACTGATGGGCCATTTTCTCGGCCAGCCGAATGAAAGCTCTCCTCATCTTGAAAGATTTGCAGCCCAACAGGCCTGACAAAGCGACTTACTTGGCAAATCACAAAAAAACTAGGCTGTGGCCGTGGACCCAGCTGTCAGCCTCTCCATGTACAGTACTCTTCCGATGGAAGTCGTTCCTTGACCACGTTGACCACGCCGCGCAAAGAGCACCACGGTGGTGGACGACGGCGAGGCCTAGGAAGGGGACAACGCGGAGCCGGGGGAGACGCGACAGTGGAAGCCCGCGCGGAGAGGAGTACGAGGGTTCACTGGTTCGGCTGTGGTGTGAGGCTGTCGTCGCCGCAGGGCCTGGCCAGCGGTGGGAATAGTAGGGGGCGGTGAGTCCTCCGCGGCAGCACAGCCGGCCACGAGAGGCAAGAGCATGAGGCACGACCGGCGCTAGTTTGGGCGGCTGGAGCAAGAAGAACAGAGATTGAAGAAGCACTGCGGCCATTGGATGGACATCGTATGGTCAGTGGAGCTAGAATCGTTCATATTGACTAAGTTGACAAAGCCCTTCGTCCCCGTCAACTTAGTAGGCCCACAAGTCAGCCTCCCTCCAAGGTGGGTCCCAGCTAGCAGGGGGAGTATTCATTTTTTTGTGCGTAATAAGGAGGCATTTCCAGTGGGTCCGAGCTGACAG